>NC_070586.1:6173130-6448681 GCF_027409825.1 Scomber japonicus | reverse complement strand
GAGAGAGAGAGAGAGAGAGAGAGAGAGAGAGAGAGAGTACGTCATTGTTTTATTATGTTATTGGCTATTTGCTCAGAAGCTCTGGAGAAGAAGTCTTGAATATGCATTTTTAATTCCTTCTATACCTTGCAGTTTAGGTGATGCTATGTGCCACATCCTCATTGGCTCACACTGGATGCTTTTGTTCTTCTTTGGGGGTTTTCCATATCATATAATGTGGTCGTGTCATATGCTTTAAGTCTGTTGTTGACTGATGATAAAATACAAATCTCTTTATATTCATTTTGTGTTCCTATAACCAGTAACACCAATGTCTTATATTCATTTTTACATCTGCATAATCACTTTGCAACATTATATTCAGTTTGGTTAGCGTGACTATTTTTATGACTGTGGTAATGATTAAAAGTGTATGCGTTATACTTTGCATTCCACACTTGTAGAAGTAGAGTTATTGTGCTTATGATTGTAAGAGGCCACAGTGCTAGAAGTCCAAGGAGTTAACACTTGCTCTTTGTTGCAGTAAATTTCCATCCTATGCTATGAGTTATTTTGACTAATGTTGAAGGTCGCAAGTGGTGGGAGAGAGAGAGACTGGACAACGGAGACAGCACGGGATGGCTCCAGAGGGAAAACAACCCACCATCTGGCGCCCTGATAACACTTGTTGATATAAGATGATTTGCTACTTTGTTAGGTATAAAGCTTTTGCTCAAAGGACTGACCTCTGACCTTACTCTGTGTACGGTTGGTAGCTGTGTATTGTTGATCTGCTCCTTCTTGCAAGAATTAAAAGTAACTTGACTTTTGAACTTGGTTTCAGACTCAGTCTTGTATTTAATTTTTCTATCATTGACTCAGGTCTGCGATCTGTCACAATAAATAATGTATTTGGCACCAGTTCCTCTTTAATTATCAGGAACATTAAATCCTCCAGTGGAACAGCTTAGATGCATAAATTGTCCTGCTACTTGTCTCATATTGTTTACTTTCTTCCTCCTTGATATCAGCTACAGGCAGAAGTTGAGATTAAGCTGACATTTCACATACTTGCTGAGAACACATCAAAGGTAATCTTCGCATGCTCAGTATTTTTCCACTTCAAGTTACATTGTGTTCTTTGTTACAGTAGTGTGACTATGTCTAAGACAATGCAAGCATTCACTTCTTATCACTTATAAAAACCCTTATTAATTAATGCAACATTGTTCCCTTTAATCATCACAGTAATTTCCTGTATACTTACCGCAGATTATATAATGCAAAAGTTCAAGGCTCCATGAGTATGATACAACACCTTCTAGTGAACTTTTGAGTCAACAACACACAACATCACTTCAAACCACAATAACCACTCTTTCTGACTCATACACTACTACATTACTCTTTTTTGATGACATAAACAAAAACGTATTGGTGTTACATTATGTCTGATTAAAATTGATTAACAAAAGGATACAAAACCTCACACATCTTAAACTGGTTTAAGCTGTTTTTTTCAGCAGGGTAGTCGTAGACTTTTCCGATCCCCCACAGAAATCGTGACTTCAGGCTACAAAAGCTACTCGCCATCTCCGCTTCTGTTTAAATATATTTACTTAAAGCAGTCTTATTATCGTCGGTTTACTGCAGGATAATGAATAATGAAAGAAGAATAAATCGGGAGGGAGATGGTTTCGTTAAACTTTGTCTGGTATCACTAGTTTCACTACAGAGCGAAGACGAAATAGAAGGAAACACTGAAACCTTTTAGTAGTTTTTACGGCTGAGAAACTGACCTGTTTATCGGTGGTAGCAGAGGGTGAGTCCGGGTTCTGGTTCTCCTCCATGCTGCTCTTGTAGTAGTTCTGCTCTGTGAAAAACTAGCAAGCCTCTTCTCTTTTCTCCTGACTGCAGACCGCAATGTCTCATTTACATTTGACTTCACCCACATCTATATGCCGTCAAGTTAACGCTTACTAGACACAATATGATATTCTTTCAAAATAAAACTTCCGGTTAAACGTCAGAACATTTTCCAATCTACGTGTAATTTGCAGCACATTGTACATGTATATAGTTATAAAGCTACTTTGTTTAGCTATCAATTATTATTCTTATATACAGTCTATGAAAGGAACAAGCAGATGTTTTGTGGCGCATTACACGTCTTAAGACAGTGAAACAGGAAATACCCCCCAAAATGGGATTTTTCATTATACAACGTGAAAAATGCAGATGAATTACACTTCATGCACGGACCCATGGCAAGGTGTTAACAATGCTCACTGACATATTGGAGCATGAAAAAAAGAAAGAAACACCCAGAAATCGAGGCTGACCAAGTAAGAAAACTCCAGTTCCGGTGGTGCTCCTGTCCACCAGACATCATCATGCTGTCTCAAGAGGCAAATATGTGGAGCATAAGAACTGCACACTGCTTCTCCATGTTTAGTTCTGACTCTGGGGACAGAATGCAGATCTGTCCCAGCTGACCTGAGAGATCTGGATGTTTCATAACATAGCAGCAGATAAGAAATGCATTTTGGCTTTAAGCTGAATTATGGCCTGAACTAAAAGCGCAAATGACCTCTGGGCTCATTTGAACCAGGAGAAAGGATCAACAATTAGGAAACATAGACAGAAAACTCCTCATATCTACCAGAAAAAAGCCATAAACTCTAACTCACAATTCTGAGGACTTTGGTGAAGCCTCCCTGCAAATCTGAGTCAAACCTGAATTTCATGTAAATTAAGTGGCTTATCAGTGTGCAAGTTATGTAATGGTATTTGTCATGTAAATATAAGAATAATGATACATCTGCTATGACAAACCTGTGTGATATTCTGTGAAGAAGATATTTAGTTCAAGGTGTTATTACAATATCTACTTCCTTTGACACTACTGCCCTCTAGTGACGAGTTGACTCCCTTACATGTTTAACTGTGTGATTTTGTTTTCTAAATTCAAAATGTGTTTCACTTTAGATCCATTAATCTTGTAGACATTTTAATAATACATAAGATGAGTAGTTTTACTGTAAAAATACATTTTCTATAAAGATATTTTGTTTGGAGAATTTCAGGTTGAACCCGTCTTGTTTTGGTAAACAACTTTCGTCATATTGAATATTTTTATATCATAAAGAGTTGAGTTTATATTGGAAAATGTTTCATCTAGTCTTACAATTGTTTTAATTTTATTTCATTTCCTCCAAGTATCAAACTTGTCACTGAAGATGGTTTGAGAAATCTGAATCAATCAAGGTTTGATGCCTAGACATCACAAATATTCCAATATTTCAATTAAATGAATAAAAGTCAAATTAAATAGTCAGTTTGCAGTATGGAAAAGTAACTGTGGACAAGTTGCTTTGTAGTTTCAGCTGCTAATATTTATATTGTAAGCTTACATACTAAAAAGAATAATTTGACATTAGGTGAAGTTAAATTGTAAAATAAACAGGTTATTTTTTTATGGTTGATTTCTGAGAGAGGAGACAAAGGGTCTTCAGTAAGCAGGAGGTATATCAGCGACCACTGCTTTCATGTGTGGGAGAGTGGGAGTCAAGATTTGGACGTGGACTTTGACGTACTGGATGTCCACTTGGATTACACTTAAGCTTAAGCAAAATGAGAGAGAAAAAGGCAGCCAATAACTGAACTGAAGCTAGTTGAGTTGGAAAAAAGAAACTTACTGACTTGACTGAATTGAACTAAACTTTCAAGGAAAATAAACACTTTGTATCTGAGGAGGAAATAAAGAAGGACTATGAAATTGTATTTAACTGAATGTGATATTCACCAGGTATTAACAATGGTGGACAATTTAATTTAATTGTTTTATTGCTGTAAATATTAAAGAGCTCTGCTCTGTAAAAAACTGACAGGTCTCTTCTCAATGCTGCGCGGTTTTCTTCTTCTTCTTTGTCTTCTTCTTCCTCCTCTGGTTTCTTTATCGGTTGGCAAACTAGTTTAAAGGCGCATTACCGCCACCCATCGGACTGAAATGTGAAACAGCAGATGTGCAGGCAAAAACACACCTGAGTTTTCAAATTGTCTCTAATAGCCCCGTTTCTTCCAAGTACTTGATTTTGTGACTATATTTCAGCATTATATGTTGCTAGCAAAAAGTATCCCCTTATGAATTTTATTTTTTTATGAAGACCCATGTTTTTCATTGTCTGTTTTTGAATATTTAACCCAGTAATAAGCTGATAAAGGTTTAGGAAATAATTGTGATATCTTGATATCAATCTGCATATAAAATAAATAAAAAATTACATTAGGTGAATTTAACTTGTATGATAGGCAGGTTATTTGTTTATGATTGATTTCTGAGAGAGGAGACAGAGGATCTTTAGCAAGCAGGACATGTATCAGTGACCACCGCTTTCATGTGTGGGAGAGTCAGAGCCAAGACTTGGACGTGGACCTGGACCATCCGTCCAGATCTCCACTTGGATTACAGTTAAGCAAAATGAGAGAAAAAAAGGCAGCCACTAACAGAACGGCAACTACATAGTTGAATGGGAAAAAAGAAACTTACTGACTTGACTGAACTGAACTAAACTTTCAAGGAAAACAAACAATTTGCATCTGAGGGGGAAATAATGAAGGACTAAATAATTGTATTGAAGTGAATGTGATACTTCCCTGGTTCTAATGAAAGATCTGAAGGTTGGACAATTTAATTTAATCTATTATTTCAATTTATTTTTTAAATATTAAACGAGCTGTGAAGAAGGGGTACATTCAGATTGGTCTAGTTTTATTATTATTACTATTATTATTATGGACCAAATTTAAGTTAATACGTAAAAAGGAAATTGTGTTGTTTTTTCTTGTGGAAAATAAATGTATTCTTTATATTTTTACTGAGTCACATTTGTCTTGCTTAGCATCCTCTTTAAAAGGGCCTATACGTAAAATACTTGTGTAGATACCCATTTCATTACAAGTAGTGGTTACATCTCCTTTCTATTAAAATAAGTTAATATCTCCATTACCATTTGCTTCATAGTTTGACCAAGTTGTGATGTAAGTACTATTGGTCTGTAATTAGATAGATATAAAGATTATTTCCCCAGTTTCAAAATTCGTACAATTGATCATTTTCAGCTTGTGGAATTTTTCCCTGTTCTCCAAACTTTATTAAACAAGGGCATTCAGGGCAATAAAAGAAAGAATAAAGAACATAAAATAATAAGTATAAAAACAATAAAAACAATTGGAAATGAAAAAAGGAAACAAAAACAAAATACATGATGATTCCTAAACAATGCAGTGGTGCACACAATGCATTACTATAGACTATACAATAGGCTGATTCCATTACTGAAGATGCATTGAGTATGACCATTTATGGGCATATAGTATTCGTGGTACTATCTGTGAAGGCTTAAAGACTCTCCACAGAGTACAGTTTCCTAAGAATCGTGGTGGCATCATGCATCAGACGAGTGTATTGATAATACTTTGATTCTCCTTTGCTGAGCTGCAATAAACACTTTCAGCATGAGACATCCCGGACTCCTGTTCACTTTTCTCTACTGCTGAGGTTAACTATTGACAAACTAATTCTCCATAACAGAAATGACAGTAACTATATGATGAACGTTGAAATTGTTTGAATACACACATATGAGAGTTGGGAAAGACCTGATATTCAAATGTTATCTGCTTCTTTAATAGATATCTGGAGGTTGTTACTGTGTCTTCTGGAATAGTGGCCTCAGTGGGAGTACAGACCAATTAATCCTATTGTCATCCCTATCCAGATTAAAGCTGCTTTCCAAGATGAGGCCCACAAACAGTCCAAACCTGACCACCTATCCGAGTCTTCCTTTGTATCTCTAATATGGTCCTCTTAAATTTTTTCAGACTTTCCAAGGCTCTTGATATGAACTCTGAACATGGGAAAAAGAGAGAGAAGAATCCTTAGCTTGAGCTTCAGACTGATCCTTCAAACCTGAATCATTCCCTTAATTTCTGTCTTAAACCTAACTTCATTAACACTCTACATATTTTATCTCCTCATTTAGTGTCACAATTAGCCCAGTCTGTACCCAAACATACTATAACATTATTATAACCATTATGATTGTTTGTTCCTTAATCGTCTGTAAAACCAAAAAAAAAAATCTTTAATCCACTTTAAACTCTTTTAAAAAAACTTCAAGGTTTGTTTTACTTCAACTATAAAGTACCTTTCACCATCATATATATCTTTTGCACAGAACATTATAGAGTTGAAAGATGGGAAGGCCCATTTCTGGTGTAAAAATGCTCTTCATTTTAGTCCGCTGACAATTTTATGTGATTTACACTTTGAACACTTCTACGACTTGATATTTAATGTGAGAAAGCAAAAATCTTTGAGGGTAAAAGTGAACGACAACAAACTTGGTGGCTTTTTAGATGACTGGCTTGAGTAAAAGTTTTCCCACATTGCTCACAGCTGTACGGCTTCTCTCCAGTGTGAATGCGTTGGTGGATTTTGAGACGGTCATCTCGAGTAAAAGTTTTCCCACATTGCTCACAGCTGTACGGCTTCTCTCCAGTGTGAATGCGTTGGTGGATTTTGAGACTGTCATCTCGAGTAAAAGTTTTCCCACATTGCTCACAGCTGTACAGCTTCTCTCCAGTGTGAATGTGTTGATGTTTTTTTAGGTTGCCGTTGTGAGTGAAAGTTTTCCCACATTGCTCACAGCTGTACGGCTTCTCTCCAGTGTGAATGCGTTGGTGGATTTTTAGACCACCGCTTTCACTGAAGGTTTTCCCACATTGCTCACAGCTGTACGGCTTCTCCCCAGTGTGAATGTGTTGATGTTTTTTTAGGTTGCCGTTGTGAGTGAAAGTTTTCCCACATTGCTCACAGCTGTACGGCTTCTCTCCAGTGTGAATGCGTTGATGCATTTTTAGATGACTGTTTCGACTAAAAGTTTTCCCACATTGCTCACAGCTGTACGGCTTCTCTCCAGTGTGAATGCGTTGGTGGATTTTTAGACCACCGCTTTCACTGAAGGTTTTCCCACATTGCTCACAGCTGTACGGCTTCTCTCCAGTGTGAATGCGTTGGTGGATTTTTAGGGTGCTGTTTTCAGTGAAAGTTTTCCCACATTGCTCACAGCTGTACGGCTTCTCCCCAGTGTGAATGTGTTGGTGGATTTTGAGACGGTCATCTCGAGTAAAAGTTTTCCCACATTGCTCACAGCTGTACGGCTTCTCTCCAGTGTGAATGCGTTGGTGGATTTTGAGACGGTCATCTCGAGTAAAAGTTTTCCCACATTGCTCACAGCTGTACGGCTTCTCTCCAGTGTGAATGCGTTGGTGGATTTTGAGACTGTCATCTCGAGTAAAAGTTTTCCCACATTGCTCACAGCTGTACAGCTTCTCTCCAGTGTGAATGTGTTGATGTTTTTTTAGGTTGCCGTTGTGAGTGAAAGTTTTCCCACATTGCTCACAGCTGTACGGCTTCTCTCCAGTGTGAATGCGTTGGTGGATTTTTAGACCACCGCTTTCACTGAAGGTTTTCCCACATTGCTCACAGCTGTACGGCTTCTCCCCAGTGTGAATGTGTTGATGTTTTTTTAGGTTGCCGTTGTGAGTGAAAGTTTTCCCACATTGCTCACAGCTGTACGGCTTCTCTCCAGTGTGAATGCGTTGATGCATTTTTAGATGACTGTTTCGACTAAAAGTTTTCCCACATTGCTCACAGCTGTACGGCTTCTCTCCAGTGTGAATGCGTTGGTGGATTTTTAGACCACCGCTTTCACTGAAGGTTTTCCCACATTGCTCACAGCTGTACGGCTTCTCTCCAGTGTGAATGCGTTGGTGGATTTTTAGGGTGCTGTTTTCAGTGAAAGTTTTCCCACATTGCTCACAGCTGTACGGCTTCTCCCCAGTGTGAATGTGTTGGTGGATTTTGAGACTATCATCTCGTGGAAACGTTTTCCCACATTGCCCACAGCTGTACGGCTTCTCTCCAGTGTGAATGCGTTGATGGATTTTGAGACTATCAACTCGAGCAAACGTTTTCCCACATTGCTCACAGCTGTACGGCTTCTCTCCAGTGTGAATGCGTTGGTGGATTTTTAGATTACTGCCTACACTGAAAGTTTTCCCACATTGCTCACAGCTGTAAGGCTTCTCTCCAGTGTGAATGCGCTGATGTTGTTTTAGGGTGCTGTTGTCAGTGAAAGTTTTCCCACATTGTTCACAGCTGTAAGGCTTCTCTCCAGTGTGAATGCGTTGATGTATTTTTAGGGTGCCGTTGTCAGTGAACGTTTTCCCACATTGCTCACAGCTGTACGGCTTCTCTCCAGTGTGAATGCGTTGGTGGCTTTTCAGATGATCGCCTCGAGTGAAAGTTGTCCCACATTGCTCACAGCTGTATGGCTTCTCTCCAGTGTGAATGCGTTGGTGGATTTTGAGATGACTGTTGTGAATGAAAGTTTTCCCACATTGCTCACAGCTGTACGGCTTCTCTCCAGTATGAGTTTTCTGGTGACTCTGTAAACACCTGGATGTTGTGAAGACTTTGCGACAGTGCTGACAGCAGTGAGTTTTCAGTATCTCTCTTCTTCCTTGTTTCTATGAGAACAGACAAACATACAGAGAAAGAAAGTAAGAGATATTAAGTTAGGTGACAAAAAACAGGAAATCATCAAAGACCATAGAGTTACAGTATGGGAAATATCAAAATGGCTCCTGAGCTCCATTTGTCACAGCCTGGCTCTAGACTGTGTCAGAAAAGGGCAGTAACATGGGTATTCAATATAGTGCAAAAGAAACATATTCAAAATAAAATAGTCCAAATAAACACAAAAAATAAAATGTAGGGTTAGTTTGTAAAATCAGTCATGTAGGGAGTGGTTGGGTGAGTATGTGATGTGTGTAGGCATGGGCCGGTTACCGGTTTCAAGGTTTACCACGGTATGAAAAAGTCACAGTTTCAAAACCACTAAAATTTTCCGTCATACCGTTCCTGCGGTATGAGCTGGAGGTCGCTCAGGTCGCGTGTAGCTGCAGCGTAAAGTAGTCCTCCTCCGGTTGCTGTTGCAAGCAGGTAGCTCTGCAGGCTGTATGATGGCTGAAGGAGGCGAGACCCCCGAACTTTTCCCCCTGTTTAAAAGCGCCAAGTCGGCTGTATTTATACTTCGGCTACCGCAAAAAGACAGACGGCCGCGGCTCGGAGGAAGACGGTCCCGGACAGTAGCAGCGCGAGGAGGAAATACATCCTATATGGTAGTGAGCAAGTCTCCAAAAACTGTTGAGATTCAGTTTTAAGCTCCTGCCTGCATTTATTTATCTTGAATGTGTTTTTACCTTTTTCAATTATTTATGTTCATTTATTTGCATTTTGTGTTGTTTTTTTATCACTAAAAATAATTAATTTATGTCGTGACTTGAGTTGCAGGTTTAGCCTCAGTTAAAGGACTGCACTTATTTTTGTATTATTTATTTAGAAATAATTCAATTATTTTTTATTATTATTTATTTTAAATACATATTTACTAAAAATAAAAGATTTTTCTTTTTGTTTTTAAATACAGACATTTCAAAATATCACATTTTATAGCCGTAATCATAATACCGTGAAATCATGATATTTTTACCTAAGGTTATCATACCGTCAGAATCTCATACCGGCCCATGCCTAGATGTGTGTGTGGTGTTGGATGGTGAAACAAAGTAAAAGAACCAAGAAAAAAACTAGGGGTGCACGATAAGTATCGGTCCGATAACTATCGGCCCGATATCAGGAAATTATGACGTCATTCCTATAAATACGATATCATGACTTATCGGGCCCGATAACATATTATATACGTATTTGGATATCACACTTAAATCATAGAAACATGAACATAAAAGGTCGGAAAATGACTTGCAAACAGGTAAAGGTGAATTTCCGTCACCACCTGAATGCATCACAACATCACAACAAGCGTACAAGATGGCGGCAGTAGTGTGGGACTTTTTTAAAGTTTCGGAGGAGGACAATTCACTGGCTGTTTGCAACAAATGTTCACGAAAAATACCACGGGGAGGGAGAAGTGGCATCTCCTTCAATACTTCCAACCTGAGAAGTCACCTACAACACAACCATCGATTTGACGGAGTTTTCAAAGCGTACGAGGACGCCTGCTCCGCTAAAGGCGGTAACAAGCCAGCCGCTAAGAAGTCACCTGGACTTACACCCATCGGTGAGGCTTTCGAGAAGTCTAAGAAATTTACCAGAGATGACACAAGGGCTAAAGCTATTGGGAATTTAATCATGGACATGATGGCGCTAGACGACCAGCCCTTCACCCTCGTTGAAGACAGAGGCTTTACTCGTCTTGTTAATCACTTGGAGCCGCGATTCACCATGCCGAGCCGCCGCTACTTTGCTGATGTGTGCCTTCCAGCGAAATATGGAGCGATAGCCAAATGCATCCACACTTTAATCGACGACAACAACAACAACGACATAAGCTTCACCATGGACATTTAGACTTGTGATTTCAGCCCGGTAAGCATGATGAGTCTGACTGCGCAGTGGTTGAATGCAGACTTCAAACTACACAGGGTTAGGGTTAGGGTTAGCATCCTGCATTCTCAGGAGCTTCCCGGCTCACACACAGCTGCAGCGATTCACCAGGCTTTAGAAGTGCATTATTTATTTTTTGGAACTTGTGGAATGCACATTTTCACTTTATTTACTTTAAAACCTGGTGCAAAGTATTTCAGTTCTAGAGGCCTTTATTTTTTGATGGTCATTTGAAATATCAAATAGCTTTATTTGATCTGGATCTTTTAGCAAATGTTTGCTTGCTAATAGTTTTTCATCTGAAAAAATAAATACCTTCATTTTAAGAGTTGAAACTGTTTTTGGTTTTATTTATAGTATTGATGTCATGATATATATTCAATCCACTTTTGCGCATTAGTCTTTCTTATCTCCAGGAATGTTATCGGTTATCGGTATCGGTATCGGCCTTTGGAAGGAGAAAGTTATCGGTTATCGGTATCGGTTTAAAAAAAAAGTTATCGTGCATCCCTAAAAAAAACGTTGGAGCATGTTGGGAGAGGACAGGAACTGGACCAGCAGCTATTCTGGCTTCATAAATGGGGCTCAGCAGGCCAAGGTGTGTCACATCCTACTGATCAGTGTGCCTGCTAATCAGGAACCTGCCTCTGCAGACAAAACACATCACCTCTCCTGACCTTTATGTGAACCCATTATTAGTTTAGACACAGAGAGAGAGAGAGAGAGAGAGAGAGAGAGAGAGAGAGAGAGAGAGAGAGAGAGAGAGAGAGAAGAGAGAGAGAGAGAGAGAGAGAGAGAGAGAGAGAGAGAGAGAGAGAGAGAGAGAGAATGCATTTTCACAGTTATATCCAATAAATGAAACTTCAACAAAGTGATATCAGTATATTGTTATGTTATCTGCTCCAGTCACCAAGAGAGAGAGAGACAGAGAGGCCAATAACGTAATAACTTATTACATCACTGGCAAAAAGTTATTACATTATTGGTTCCGCACTATTATTGTTTTATTAGCTCATTACATTAAAAAACAAGAGGCAAATTTACTATGTTATCTGCAGTTATTATGATATTGGCTTCTACAGACCTGTGGAAAATCCTATAAGTCTTTGACCCATATTTTTATTAACGTAGGCCTGATAATAGGAGCCATACTGTTAATCTTAATGTTGGTTATGTGTGCTAGCCACAGCTAAAGGACAATATCCTGTAATGGCCTGAAACTGACGCAAATCCAGATATTGAGCAAGAAAATGTTGATGAACTGGAAAGAAAACTGCATGACTTTATGATTACCCAGTTAACTACCAAAATGAAACAGACAATATGACACCCTCCCTACATTTAAGAGTAGGCTTAAAACTTTCCTTTTTGATAAAGCTTATAGTTAGGGCTCTTTGAGCTCTTAACTTATGCTGCCATAGGCTTAGATTGCCGGGGGACCCCCACCCCCATGATGCACTGGGCCTCTCTCTCCTCCTCCTCCCTCTCTCTCTCTCTATCTATCTATATCCATTAACACTCATGTTCTATTAATGCATTCAATAACCTAAACTTCTTCCCCGGAGTTGTCTTTCTGGTTTCTGGTTCTGCTTTCTCGTCCTACAGGTAATCTGGGCCTGTAGACGTCCGGACGACGGATTCCAGTCCCGGACCATCTGGCTCCATTGTTGATTTTCATTGTGCCTCTCTCCTCTATCCTTCCTTTCTCTCCTCTCAACCCCAACCGGTCGAGGCAGATGTCCGCCCACTTCTGAGTCTGGTTCTGCCTGAGGTTTCTTCCTGTTAAAAGGGAGTTTTTTCTCGCCACTGTTGCTCATGTGGGAATGTTGGGTCTCTTTAAAATTAAAACCTGAAGAGTTTGGTTTAGAACCTGCTCTATGTGTAAAGTGCCTTGAGATAACTTTGTTGTGATTTGGCGCTATACAAATAAAGATTGATTGATTGATTGATATGGACCAATTATAATCTAATAAAAAGCTTAAAAACGTGTGATGAAGAAATGGACACTTGTAAGAAAGCTGTTGTTCTGAAGACTGTATGACAGAGCAGGTGATGAAAACTCCCTGACCACGAGGTCGATTGCGATACAGAGAAGCCAGTCATCTTTCTATGAGCCTCTTTATTACAGCTGTATTTTAATAAAAGCTTAGAATATAAACTTATTACGCATTAAAGCTGATGAAGGCTTTTAGACACATTGTTATTTTACTACAAATCAAAATAAACCAATACTCACTGGAACATAGACAATATACTGTAACTTTAGTAACAGTGTTTTAAGAAAAGTTTTAGAGATAATGGAGTAAAAGTCCCTGAATTTACAGAGGAAAGCTTGGAAATAACTGTGTAAAATGCTCGAACACATGAAAGAGAAAGATACAAAGAAAACTGAGCTCCACCCCAGGTAAAGCTCAAACAGATGAACTATAAGAATGAGATTCACCAACAGCCATTCAGTGTGTTTGTTGCATGAACAGCTCTCGGTTTGCTTGAATCACATTTTTGATGCACAGTTCACTGAACTCTGCTTGACTCAGTGTTCTTTCTTTATTAATTGGTAATACATGTTGTGGAGAACCGTAACTTTCAACTGGTCTAGTTAAAGGTTTTTTCTCCTGGCACTAAGAAATGCTAACTAAGATGGAGGCGGTGGTCAACAATGAGTTAGTTGTAGACTTTTCCGACCCCCCACAGAAATCGTGACTTCAGGCTACAAAAGCTACTCGCCATCTCCGCTTCTGTTTAAATATATTTACTTAAAGCAGTCTTATTATCGTCGGTTTACTGCAGGATAATGAATAATGAAAGAATAGTAAATCGGGAGGGAGATAGTTTTTATGAGGGATTTCGTTAAACTTTGTCTGGTATCACTAGTTTCACTACAGAGCGAAGCTTATACGAAATAGAAGGAAACACTGAAACCTTTTAGTAGTTTTTACGGCTGAGAAACTGACCTGTTTATCGGTGTTAGCAGAGGGTGAGTCCGGGTTCTGGTTCTCCTCCATGCTGCTCTTGTAGTAGTTCTGCTCTGTGAAAAACTAGCAAGTCTCTTCTCTTTGTTTCGCGGCGTTCTTCTTCTTCTTTGTCTTCTTCTTCCTCCTCTGGTTTCTTTATCGGTTGGCAAACTAGATTAAAGGCGCATTTCCGCCACCTACCGGACTGAAATGTGAAACAGCAGATTAGCAGGCAAAAACCCACCTGAGTTCTCAAATTCTCTCTAATAGCCCCGTTTCTTCCACGTACTTGATTTTGTGACTATATTTCAGCATTATATGTTGCCAGCAAAAAGTATTCCCTTATGAATTTTATTTTTTATTAAGACTTATGTTTTTCATGTTCTGTTTTTGAATATTTAACCCAGTAATAAGCTGATAAAGGTTTAGGAAATAATCGTAATATCTTGATATCAATCTGCATATAAAAACAATTAAACAATGACATTAGGTGAATTTAACTTGTATGATAGGCAGGTTATTTGTTTATGATTGATTTCTGAGAGAGGAGACAGAGGATCTTTAGCAAGCAGGACATATATCAGCGAACACCGCTTTCATGTGTGGGAGAGTCAGAGCCAAGACTTGGACGTGGACCTGTACCGTGAGTCGGATATCCACTTGGATTACAGTTAAGCGAAATCAGAGAAAAATAGGCAGCCACTAACAGAACGGTAACTACATAGTTGAATGGGAAAAAAGAAACTTACTGACTTGACTGAATTGAACTAAACTTTCAAGGAAAACAAACAATTTGCATCTGAGGGGGAAATAATGAAGGACTAAATAATTGTATTGAAGTGAATGTGATACTTCCCTGGTTTTAATGAAAGATCTGAAGGTTGGACAATTTAATTTTATCTATTAATTCTATTTATTTTTTAAATATTGAACAAGCTGTGAAGAAGAGATACATTCAGATTGGTCTAGTTTTATTATTATTATTATGGGCCAAATTTAAGTTAACATGTTAAAAGTAAATTGTGTTGTTTTTTCTTGTGGAGAATAAATGTATTCTTTATATTTTTACTTAGTCACATTTGTCTTGCTTAGCATCCTCTTTAAAAGGGCCTATACGTAAAATACTTGTGTAGATACCTATTTCATTACAAGTAGTCGTTACATCTCCTTTCTATTAAAATAAGTTAATATCTCCATTACCATTTGCTTCATAGTTTGACCAAGTTGTGATGTATGTACTATTGGTCTGTAATTAGATAGATATAAAGATTATTTCCCCAGTTTCAAAATTGGTACAATAATTGATCCTTTTCAGCTTGTGGAATTTTTCCCTGTTATCCAAACTTTATTAAACAAGGGCACTCTGGGCAATAAACAAAAGAAGAAAAAACATAAAATAAGTATAAAAACAATAAAAACAATTGGAAATGAAAAAAGGAAACAAAAACAAAATACATGATAATTCCTAAACAATGCAGTGGTGCACACAATGCATTACATAATACATTAATGATCAATAATACATGAAACAGTGCAGTGGTGCATTCATTTAAAAAGTTTTGCACACAGCTCCGGTCAAACAACAGCAATTATGTCTTAGATCTTCCCACACAATGTTACACACTATTTTAACCTTAACAACACCGCATTGCTGTGGCACCCAATGTCAGAGGATATGACTGTCTGACTCCCTAACTACACAGATGGGTAACTGTGTTTCCTTGTTTGTAGAATAACAAACCAATAGGCTGATTCCATTACTGAAGATGCATTGAGTATGACCATTTATGGGCATATAGTATTCGTGGTACTATCTGTGAAGGCTTAAAGACTCTCCACAGAAGACCGTTTCCTCAGAATCGTGGTGGCATCATGCATCAGACGAGTGTATTGATAACACTTTGATTCTCCTTTGCTGAGCTGCAATAAACACTTTCAGCATGAGACATCCCGGACTCCTGTTTACTTTTCTCTATTGCTGAGGTTAACTATTGACAAACTAATTCTCCATAACAGAAATGACAGTTACTATATGATGAACGTTGAAATTGTTTGAATACACACATATTAGAGTTTGGAAAGACCCGATATTCAAATGTTATCTGCTTCTTTAATAGATATCTGGAGGTTGTTACTGTGTCTTCTGGAATAGTAGCCTCAGTGGGAGTACAGACCAACTAATCCTATTGTCATCCCTATCCTGATTAAAGCTGCTTTCCAAGATGAGGTCCACAAACAGTCCAGACCTGACCACCTATCAGTCTTCCTTTGTGTCTCTAAAATGGTCCTCTTAAATTTTTCAGACACTCCAAGGCTCTTGATATGTAACTGTCCTTTTCATGTGAGCCTCAGAACTACTGCATACAGAAAAATATTTTCCACAGGATCACTGTTATTTATGTTATACTTAAATAAAACATGTCTCAGATGACATGTACTTTGTTGTGGTAATAATTTGGAACAACTCTAAGATATAGATGAAAAATAAATGAAAATGATAAGGAGTTGGCTTGATTCTAAATATTTGATGTACATGTTGACTGTTAATTTTATTGCTTAAACTGGGGCCTGTTTCAGGAAGCAGGTTTAACTAACTCTGAGTTAAAACCTTAACTCTGGGTTGACCAACTCTGAGCTGTCAAGTTCATAGTTTTCGGTTTCATAACAAGTGTTAACAGTTCAATCAACTCTGAGTCAAAGTAACTGAGTGAAGCTTGTGCATGAGGAGATACCAAGCTGTCATCAATGGAGCACTGACAACATGATTCACCATGACAACTGGAGAAACAAAGGGAGTGATTGAGAGAGAGAGAGAGAGAGAGGGAGAGAGAGAGAGAGAGAGAGAGAGAGAGAGAGAGAGAGAGAGAGAGAGAGAGAGAGAGAGAGAGAGAGAGAGAGAGAGAGAGAGAGAGAGAGAGAGAGAGAGAGAGAGAGAGAGAGAGAGAGAGAGAGAGAGAGAGAGAGAGAGAGAGAGAGAGAGAGAGAGAGATGCAGCAAAAGTTCCTCACTGGTATCGAACCAGCAACACTGTCACTATGAGACATGCACAGTAACCACTTTGCTATCAATACCCTTCATTGCATTTCTGACAGACCAACAGAGGGTTGCCTTGGAAACATGCTCTGTGTCACCAATGTTGCATATAAAACCATGAAAAGAAAAAACCACAAAGTACAACACAAAAAACTTGTTCTGAACTGAGAGCATGTCCACGATTTGTGTCCTACAGACGATACGAGGGCTGAGAATATTATTCAGAAAAATGATCGATTGTACAGAAAAATGGAAACACTCAAACAGAACATCATCAGAGATAAAACTGACCCCAGCGGGGTCTGATCACCCTCTGATGGAGATGTCTGCTTCGTATCTGTGCTTCAATATTAACTGACTCTTAAAGGACACGCCATGTCTGACAGCTCCTTCAGTCTGAAGGCTTCAGTTAAAAAGGAAAAGAAACTCAGAGTTAGTAGAAGAAAACCTGCCAGCGAGCAGGTTAGGTTCACGGAGTATGTTGCCAGGGTAACTAATTCAGAGTTAAGCTGAACTGGCTTTGTGAAACCGTAAAAACAGAGTTTCCTTGAAAGTTTTCATTAAACCTGCTTTCTGAAAAAGGCCTCTGCTCTGTTTTCTAATACATTTGTTTTTTAACATGTTCCAAACACAATTCTGAACATGGAAAAAAGAGAGAAAAAAAACTGTCGATGAAGCTTCTTTAGCTTGAGCTTCAAACTGATCCTTCACACCTGAACCATTTCTTTGAAACAAACTGAAGGTATTAAATCATTGACATAAACTAAGTACTATGAGTTCTCAACCTTTTTTAACACTTATGACATCTAATTGACCCCCAATTGAACCTAAGTTTATCTTGTCAATTTTTTACCTGTTCTTTTCACGGTTGGTTACATTTAGAAGAAAAATGAAAAAAGAATTCAATCATTATAATAATTATTACTTTATGAGACATGTTCCCTTAATTTCTGTCTTAAACCTAACTTCATTAACACTCTACATATTTTATCTCCTCATTTCGTGTCACAATTAGCCCAGTCTGTACCCAAACATACTATAACATTCTGATAACCATTATGATGAATTGTTCCATAATCTTCTGTAAAACCAAAAAAATAATCCTTAATCCACTTTAAACTCTTTTGAACTAACTTCAAGGTTTGTTTTAGTTCAACTATAAAGTAACTTTCACCATCATACATATTTGCTGGCCCACTTTTTTTCTATTACAAAGAAGATTATAGAGTTGAAAGATGGGAGGACCCATTTCTGGTGTAAAAATGCTCTTCACTTTCCTTCACTAACAATTTTATGTAATGCACACTATGAACACTTCTACGACTTGATATTTAATGTGAAAAAGCAAAAATCTTGAAGGGTAGAAGTGAACGACAACAAACTTGGTGGCTTTTTAGATGACTGGCTTGAGTAAAAGTTTTCCCACATTGCTCACACTGTACGGCTTCTCTCCAGTGTGAATGCGTTGGTGGGTTTTTAGACTACTGCCATCAATGAAAGTTTTCCCACATTGCTCACAGCTGTATGGCTTCTCTCCAGTGTGAATGTGTTGGTGGATTTTAAGAAGACTGTTCCGACTAAAAGTTTTCTGACATTGCTCACAGCTGTATGGCTTCTCTCCAGTGTGAATGTGTTGATGTTTTTTTACGGTGCCATTATCAGTGAAAGTTTTTCCACAATGCTCACAGCTGTACGGCTACTCTCCAGTGTGAATGCGTTGGTGGATGTTTAGACTACTGCCTTGACTGAAAGTTTTCCCACATTGCTCACAGCTGTACGGCTTCTCTCCAGTGTGAATGCGTTGATGTTTTTTTAGGCTGCTGTTGTCAGTGAAAGTTTTCCCACATTGCTCACAGCTGTACGGCTTCTCTCCAGTGTGAATGCGTTGGTGGATTTTGAGACTATCATCTCGAGGAAAAGTTTTCCCACATTGCTCACAGCTGTATGGCTTCTCTTCAGTGTGAATGCGTTGGTGTTTTTTTAGGGTGCTGTTTTCAGTGAAAGTTTTCCCACATTGCTCACAGCTGTACGGCTTCTCTCCAGTGTGAATGCGTTGATGTTTTTTTAGGGTGCTGTTTTCAGTGAAAGTTTTCCCACATTGCTCACAGCTGTACGGCTTGTCTCCAGTGTGAATGCGTTGGTGGATTTTGAGACTATCATCTCGAGGAAACATTTTCCCACATTGCTCACAGCTGTACGGCTTCTCTCCAGTGTGAATGCGTTGGTGGCTTTTTAGACTACTGCCTACACTGAAAGTTTTCCCACATTGTTCACAGCTGTACGGCTTCTCTCCAGTGTGAATGCGTTGGTGGATTTTGAGACTATCATCTCGAGGAAACGTTTTCCCACATTGCTCACAGCTGTACGGCTTCTCTCCAGTGTGAATGCGTTGGTGGATTTTTAGACCACCTGCTTGAGTAAAAGTTTTTCCACATTGCTCACAGCTGTAAGGCTTCTCTCCAGTGTGAATGTGTTGATGTCTTTTTAGGGCGCAGTTCTCAGTGAAAGTTTTCCCACATTGCTCACAGCTGTACGGCTTCTCTCCAGTGTGAATGCGTTGGTGGATTTTTAGATTACCGGCTTGAGTAAAAGTTTTTCCACATTGCTCACAGCTGTATGGCTTCTCTCCAGTGTGAATGTGTTGGTGGATTTTTAGATTACTGGCTTGAGTAAAAGTTTTTCCACATTGCTCACAGCTGTATGGCTTCTGTCCGGTATGAGTTTTCTGGTGACTCTGTAAACACCTGGATGTTGTGAAGGCCTTGTCACAGTGCTGACAGCAGTGCATTTTCAGTATCTTTCTTCTTCTTTGTTTCTATGTCAAACATACAAAGAAAGAGAAAGAAAGAAAGATATTAAGTTAGGTGGGTGAATGTGTGGCATTAGATGGTCAAACAAAGACTCAGCAGGCCAAGGTGTGTCACATCTTACTGATCAGTGTGCCTGCTAATCAAGAACCTGCCTCTGCAGACAAAACACAGCAGTAACAAGAGGAGCAAAGTAGAGGGGTCATTGCAAGGTTCCAGGGTTTCTTAAACTTGACCCTGACCAGACTAATTCAGGACATCGTGACTTCTCCTGACCTTCATGTGACCCCATTATTAGTTTTTCCCCATTTAATAAAATAAAATGACACCATTTACAAAAAACCCCAAATCAACAAACAAGACAATCACAAAACTGTAGAGATATTGATATGGACAAAACCAGACATCTGAATATGATTATGGTCCTAATCAGAGATGTGCCGCTATGATCATCATTAGTTCAAAATATCACGGAAAATGATACTGTCAAATGGCACAATCATATTAAGTGGTAGAATCTGATAGTAAATGTTGGGTTTGTTTGTGTGTTTGGTGGGGTAACAGTATATAACCAAGTTTCACTTTGTTGCAAACAAAGCTAGAAAATGTTTACTTTTAGTTTGAAGAATTTTCCATCCTCCCACTCATGTGCAGTAAACAAAGTAAAATTCCTGTACAAAAACATCATAAGTATTAAAAGTTCATGTAGAAAGTGCAGTGTTAACAAAATGTAGTCAAAGTATTAAGTGAAAGTGTTGTTTTTTGCTTCCTTTAACTGATACATTATTATATGTGACATCATTAGATTGTGGACACAACATTATTGATGTTCTAACTAGTGCAACAGATATTACTATTTTTATTATCTTAAAATTGACCATGTAGAAGCCAATAACTTAACGACGGATAATATAATACATTTACCCATTTTTTAATGTAATAAGCCAATAACGTAATAAGTTATTAATGTTATAACTGAAGCCAATAATGTAATAATATACTGATATCACATTATTTAAATTTCATTTTTTATCCAATAAATGAAACTTCAACAAAGTGATATCAGTATATTGTTATGTTATCTGCTCCAGTCTCCAAGAGAGAGAGAGAGAGAGAGAGGCCAATAACGTAATAACTTATTACATCATTGGCAAAAAGTTATTGCATTATTGGTTCAGGACTATTATTGTATTATTAGCTCATTACATTAAAAAACAAAAAGGGAAAATTTACTATGTTGTCTGCGGTTATTATGATATTGGCTTCTACAGACCTGTGGAAAATCCTATAACTCTTTGACCCATATTTTAACTAACGTAGGCCTGATAATAGGAGCCATACTGTCAATCTTAATGTTGGTTATGTGTGCTAGCCACAGCTAAAGGACAATATCCTGTAATGGCCTGAAACTGACCCTGAACTGTTGATGGACACTTGTAAGAACAAGGAAGAGCTGTATTTTAATAAAAGCTTGGAATATAAACTTATTATGCATTAAAGCTGATGAAGGCTTTGAGACACATTGTTATTTTAGTATAAATCAAAATAAACCAATACTCACTGGAACATAGACAATATATTGTAACTTTAGTAATAGTGTTTTAAGAAAAGTTTTAGAGATAATGGAGTAAAAGTCCCTGAATTTAAAGAGGAAAGCTTGGAAATAACTGTGTAAAATGCTCGAACACATGAAAGAGAAAGATACAAAGAAAACTGAGCTCCACCCCAGGTAAAGCTCAAACAGATGAACTATAAGAATGAGATTCACCAACAGCCATTCAGCGTGTTTGTTGCATGAACAGCTCTCGGTTTGCTTGAATCACATTTTTGATGCACAGTCCACTGAACTCTGCTTGACTCAGTGTTCTTTCTTTATTAATTGATAATACATGTTGTGGAGAACCGTAACTTTCAACTGGTCTAGTTAAAGGTTTTTTCTCCTGGCACTAAGACATGCTAACTAAGATGGAGGCGGTGGTCAACAATGAGTTAGTTGTAGACTTTCCCGACCCCCACAGAAATCGTGACTTCAGGCTACAAAAGCTACTCGCCATCTCCGCTTCTGTTTAAATATATTTACTTAAAGCAGTCTTATTATCGTCGGTTTACTGCAGGATAATGAATAATGAAAGAATAATAAATCGGGAGGGAGATGGTTTTTATGAGGGATTTCGTTAAACGTTGTCTGGTATCACTAGTTTCACTACAGAGCGAAGACGAAATAGAAGGAAACACTGAAACCTTTTAGTAGTTTTTACGGCTGAGAAACTGACCTGTTTATCGGTGGTAGCAGAGGGTGAGTCCGGGTTCTGGTTCTCCTCCATGCTGCTCTTGTAGTAGTTCTGCTCTATGAAAAACTAGCAGGTCTCTTCTCTTTGTTTCGCGGTTTTCTTCTTCTTCTTTGTCTTCTTCTTCTTCCTCTGGTTTCTTTATCGGTTGGCAAACTAGTTTAAAGGCGCATTACCGCCACCTACCGGACTGAAATGTGAAACAGCAGATTAGCAGGCAAAAACCCAACTGAGTTCTCAAATTCTCTCTAATAGCCCCGTTTCTTCCAAGAACTTGATTTTGTGACTATATTTCAGCATTATATGTTGCCAGCAAAAATTATTTTACTTTTTATGAAGACGCATGTTTTTCATGTTCTGTTTTTGAACATTTAACCCAGTAATAAGCTGATAAAGGTTTAGGAAATAATCGTAATATCTTGATATCAATCTGCATATAAAACAATTAAAAAATGACATTAGGTGAATTTAACTTGTATGATAGGCAGGTTATTTGTTTATGATTGATTTCTGAGAGAGGAGACAGAGGATCTTTAGCAAGCAGGACATATATCAGCGAACACCGCTTTCATGTGTGGGAGAGTCAGAGCCAAGACTTGAACGTGGACCTGGACCGTGAGTCCGGATCTCCACTTGGATTACAGTTAAGCAAAATGAGAGAAAAAAAGGCAGCCACTAACAGAACGGTAACTACATAGTTGAATGAGAAAAAAGAAACTTACTGACTTGACTGAACTGAACTAAACTTTCAAGGAAAACAAACAATTTGCATATGAGGGGGAAATAATGAAGGACTAAATAATTGTATTGAAGTGAATGTGATACTTCCCTGGTTTTAATGAAAGATCTGAAGGTTGGACAATTTAATTTAATCTATTATTTCTATTTATTTTTTGAATATTGAACAAGCTGTGAAGAAGGGGTACATTCAGATTGGTCTAGTTTTATTATTATTATGGACCAAATTTAAATTATCATGTTAAAAGTAAACTGTGTTGTTTTTTCTTGTGGAAAATAAATGTATTCTTTATATTTTCACTGAATCACATTTGTCTTGCTTAGCATCCTCTTTAAAAGGGCCTATAGGTAAAATACTTGTGTAAATACCTATTTCATTACAAGTAGTGGTTACATCTCCTTTCTATTAAAATAAGTTAATATCTCCATTACCATTTGCTTCATAGTTTTATCAAGTTGTGATGTAAGTACTATTGGTCTGTAATTAAATAGATATAAAGATTATTTCCCCAGTTTCAAAATTGGTACAATAATTGATCATTTTCAGCTTGTGGAATTTTTCCCTGTTCTCCAAACTTTGTTAAACAATTTTAACATTGCCAGGAAAGCACTGTCCTGCATATGAGCTAATATACAACAAAAATGCCACCTTTTACTGCTGATGGCCTCTTTAACTCAAACAAACTAAAAGGTAAGTGTTTGGTGCTCTGATGAATGATGCAGGCTTACTACATATAACTTGATTCATTAACCCCAGTAAGGAGGATGCAATGTAACATAAATGGCTGCTTTATCTAGCACACTGTGACAGCACTGACAACATGGTGTTAGAAATCAACTGGTTTTCCTGTCAACTGGTCACTTTTGTTTGTAAGTGTTGGGCCTCTGTCATGGCAACTGCAGATGTTTCACTCACTGAGAGAAAATGCAGCTGACCTTGTGAATGCCTAAATATACTTCTATATTTATCATCAAACTGTCGCTGATGGTTTAAGCATTGCTTCTTGTACACATTTCAAAACATGAGTAATATTTTTCATCAAAAGATCATCTCCATAAGGAATCATAAGCTTTTTACTTTGATTTAAACTGGCAGTTCACAAGTTCTTCTTGTATTTTACTTGCATATATTTACCTATATTACTGATGAGAAAGTCGTGCGTAGATCATTTACAAATAACAAATCACCATCTGCTGGTCTTTGCTGTCATTCAGAGTTGTATTCAAACAACAAGGATATTAAAACATGTAACCTAATTAGATGCACAACACAAGATACAATAAACTTAAAAAAAATACCAAATGAAACAAGACTGAAATAAAGTCTGAGACATATTTGTACATAAACAGCACTCTCTACAAACAAAGACTTCCTCTAGACAAGAACGTAGTCAAACAGAATCAATCAATCTTTATTTATATTGTACCAAATCACAACAAAAGGCACTGCACACACAGAGAAGGTCTAGACCGTACTCTTTAAATTTAGCTAAAAGTAACCCAACACTCCTACATGAGCAAGCACGTAGTGCTAAAACAGAGGTTTGCTGAAAAACTGGTTAACTAATAAAACACAAAATGCATGCAAGAAGAACAAAATAAGGAATCCAAGAAAACTTTGTACATTTTGAAGTCAAATGCATGCATCATTCTGGTGCACTCGGGGCAATAAAAGAAAGAATAAAGAACATAAAATAATAAGTATAAAAACAATAAAAACAATAAAAACAATTGGAAATGAAAAAAGGAAACAAAAACAAAACACATGATAATTCATGAACAATACAGTGGTGCACACAATGCATTACATAATACATTAATGATCAATAATACATGAAACAGTGCAGTGGTGCATTCATTTAAAAAGTTTTGCACACAGCTCCGGTCAAACAATAGCAATTATGTCTTAGATGTTCCCACACAATGTTACACATTACTTTAACTTTAACAACACTGCATTGCTGTGGCACCCAAGGTCAGAGGATATGACTGTATGACTCCCTAACTCCACAGATGGGTAACTGTGTTTCCTTGTTTGTAGAATAACAAACCAATAGGCTGATTCCATTACTGAAGATGCATTGAGTATGACCATTTATGGGCATATAGTATTCATGGTACTATCTGTGAAGGCTTAAAGACTCTCCACAGAGTACAGTTTCCTCAGAATCGTGGTGGCATCATGCATCAGACGAGTGTATTGATAATACTTTGATTCTCCTTTGCTGAGCTGCAATAAAACACTTTCAGCGTAAGACATCCCGGACTCCTGTTCACTTTTCTCTACTGCTGAGGTTAACTATTGACAAACTAATTCTCCATAACACAAATGACAGTTACTATATGATGACTGTTGAAATTGTTTGAATACACACATATTAGGGTTTGGAAAGAACCAATATTCAAATGTTATCTACTTCTTTAATAGATATCTGGAGGTTGCTGCTGTGTCTTCTGGAATAGTGGTCTCAGTGGGAGTACATTGTCATCCCTGTCCAGATTAAAGCTGCTTTCCAAGATGAGGTTCACAAACAGTCCAAACCTGACCACCTATCCGAGTCTTCCTTTGTGTCTCTAACATGGTCCTTTTTTTCAGGCTTTCCAAGGCTCTTGAACTCTGAACATGGAAAACAGAGAGAGAAGCTTCCTTAGCTTGAGCTTCAGGCTGATCCTTCAAACCTGAACCATTCCCTTAATTTCTGTCTTAAACCTAACTTCATTAACACTCTACATATTTTATCTCCTCATTTAGTGTCACAATTAGCCCAGTCTGTACCCAAACATACTATAACATTCTTATAACCATTATGATTAATTGTTCCTTAATCGTCTGTAAAACCAAAAAAATAATCCTTAATCCACTTTAAACTCTTTTAAACTGACTTCAAGGTTTGTCTTAGTTCAACTATAAGTACCTTTCACCATCAGTCATATCTTTTGCACAGAACATTATAGAGTTGAAAGATGGGAAGGCCCATTGCTGGTGTAAAAATGCTCTTCATTTTCCTCCGCTGACAATTTTATGTGATTCATACTTTGAACACTTCTATGACTTGATATTTAATGTGAAAAAGCAAAAATTTTTAAGGGTAAAAGTGAATAACAACAAACTTGGTGGCTTTTTAGATGACTGTCTTGAGTAAGTTTTCCCACATTACTCACAGCTATACGGCTTCTCTCCAGTGTGAATGCGTTGGTGGCTTTTTAGATGACTGCCTACACTGAAAGTTTTCCCACAATGCTCACAGCTGTACGGCTTATTTCCAGTGTGAATGCGTTGATGTTTTATTAGGTTGCTGTTGTCAGTGAAAGTTTTCCCACATTGCTCACAGCTGTACGGCTTCTCTCCAGTGTGAATGCGTTGGTGGCTTTTCAGATGACTGTCTCGATTAAAAGTTTTCCCACATTGCTCACAGCTGTACGGCTTCTCTCCAGTGTGAATGCGTTGATGTTTTTTTAGGTTGCTGTTGTCAGTGAAAGTTTTCCCACATTGCTCACAGCTGTACGGCTTCTCTCCAGTGTGAATGCGTTGGTGCATTTTTAGATGACTGTTTCGATTAAAAGTTTTCCCACATTGCTCACAGCTGTAGGGCTTCTCTCCAGTGTGAATGCGTTGGTGGCTTTTCAGATTACTATCTCGACTAAAAGTTTTCCCACATTGCTCACAGCTGTACGGCTTCTCTCCAGTGTGAATGCGTTGATGTTTTTTTAGACTACAGTTGTGAGTAAAAGTTCTCCCACATTGCTCACAGCTGTACGGCTTCTCTCCAGTGTGAATGCGTTGGTGAATTTCTAGATGACCGCTTCCACTGAAGGTTTTCCCACATTGCTCACAGCTGTACGGCTTCTCTCCAGTGTGAATGCGTTGGTGGCTTTTCAGATTACTATCTCGACTAAAAGTTTTCCCACATTGCTCACAGCTGTACGGCTTCTCTCCAGTGTGAATGCGTTGATGTTTTTTTAGACTACAGTTGTGAGTAAAAGTTCTCCCACATTGCTCACAGCTGTACGGCTTCTCTCCAGTGTGAATACGTTGGTGGATTTTGAGACTATCATCTCGAGGAAACGTTTTCCCACATTGCTCACAGCTGTACGGCTTCTCTCCAGTGTGAATGCGTTGGTGGATTTTTAGATGACTGTCTCGACTAAAAGTTTTCCCACATTGCTCACAGCTGTACGGCTTCTCTCCAGTGTGAATGCGTTGGTGGATTTTAAGATGACTGCCTTGACTGAAAGTTTTCCCACATTGCTCACAGCTGTACGGCTTCTCTCCAGTGTGAATACGCTGATGTTGTTTTAGGGTGTTGTTGTCAGTGAAAGTTTTCCCACATTGCTCACAGCTGTACGGCTTCTCTCCAGTGTGAATGCGTTGGTGGTTTTTCAGATGACTGTCTCCACTAAAAGTTTTCCCACATTGCTCACAGCTGTACGGCTTCTCTCCAGTGTGAATGCGTTGGTGGATTTTTAGATTACCGACTTGAGTAAAAGTTTTTCCACATTGCTCACAGCTGTACGGCTTCTCTCCAGTGTGAATGCGTTGGTGGATTTTTAGATTACCGGCTTGAGTAAAAGTTTTTCCACATTGCTCACAGCTGTATGGCTTCTCTCCGGTATGAGTTTTCTGGTGACTCTGTAAACACCTGGATGTTGTGAAGGCTTTGTCACAGTGCTGACAGCAGTGCGTTTTGAGTATCTTTCTTCTTCTTTGTTTCTATGATAAACATACAAAGAAAGACAAGGAAAGATATTAAGTTAGGTGGGTGAATGTGTGGCATTAGATGGGGAAACAAAGGCTCAGCAGGTCAAGGTGTGTCACATCTTACTGATCAGTGTGCCTGCTAATCAGGAACCTGCCTCTGCAGACAAAACACAGCAGTAACAAGAAGAGCAAAGTAGAGGGATCATTGCAAGGATCCAGGGTTTCTTAAACTTGACCCTGACCAGACTAATTCAGGACATCTTGACCTCTCCTGACCTTTATGTGACCCCATTATTAGTTTTTCCCCATTTCATAAAATGACACCATTTACAAAAAACCCCAAATCAACAAACACGACAATCACAAAACTATATATATTGATATGGACTGTTCAGACAAAACCAGACATCTGAAGATGATTAAGGTCCTAATCACAGATGTGCCGCTATGATCATCATTAGTTCAAAATATCACGGTAAATGATACTGTCAAATGGTACAATCATATTAAGTGGTAGAATCTGATAGTAAATGTTGGGTTTGTTTGTGTGTTTGGTGGGGTAACAGTATATAACCAAGTTTCACTTTGTTGCAAACAAAGCTAGAACATGTTTACTTTTAGTTTGAAGAATTTTCCATCCTCCCACTCATGTGCAGTACACAAAGTAAAATTCCTGTACAAAAACATCATAAGTATTAAAAGTTCATGTAGAAAGTGCAGTGTTAACTAAATGTAGTCACAGTATTAATTGAAAGTGGTGTTTTTTGCTTCCTTTAACTGATACATTATTATAAGTGATATCATTAGATTATTAATAATAGATTGAGCAGTAGGTAAATGACAAAATGTTACTGGAAAGATCTCACTTTCATGTATTAGTGATCACAGTTTAGTCAATAACAAAACAGCATTACCGGACAAACAATTATTTTTTATTTTAAATTTTAACATGTTGAGTTTCACTAGACAGGTTCTGAACCAGTTTACACTGTAGAAAAAGAAAATGTAATTATATGAGGGATTTAGATAGGGAACTATGCAAAGATCAACTCTGTAAAGCAGAAATGAAGAAGACAGATGTATTGTGTTGATATAAAGGTTATGAGTTGTTAAATAAATCTATCAGAGAGGAAATCTGGAAGGAACGAGATGCACTGTGTTGTAACTGGTTCTATTTTACAAGTCACATATTTGTTACTGTGGTCCCCCATTCCTGGAACCCGTAAACATTACAGTAATCAATAACATTTCCTGAACCCCTTTTATTAGTACTAAAATATAGTTGAAATGAACATTTTGCCAGGAACAATAATGTAGAAACCATTAATATTAGAGAAAGTATTAGTGGAAATAAATGGGAGGTTGTCCTTAAGTATTGCTACTAGCCTGGCTCTCATCTTAAATTTTAAAATGAAAAATGATTGGTTGTCCAGTAATGCTGTTTTGTTATTGGCTGAACTATGTTCACTAATACATGAAAGTGAGATCTTTCCAGTAAAATGTTGTCATTAAGACACTGCTCATCTATTATTAATAATCTAATGATGTCACTTATAATAATATACCAGTTTAAAGAAGCAAAAAACACCACTTTCACTTAATACTTTGACTACATTTTCTTAATACTGCACTTTTCTACATGAACTTTTACTAGGTATGATTTTTTTTACAAGAATTTTACTTTACTGGATTATTTTTACATTGCTGTATTGGTACTTTTCAAAGATCTGCTCCCAATTATGCCAGCGTTTTCTACAGACTGGTAAGTCTTAAGTACATTTAAGAAAGCGACTGTGACATTATAGAACATACATGAGATTATTTACAAAAGTTCTAAAATAAATGCAAATCCTTTATTTTACATGTTAAATATGATAAGGAAATTCATTTAAGATAAACCATGGTCACACCACAGTTTGAAGGACAGTGCCACAAAAATCACCTCATTTAAAATGTTGATATGAAAGTTTGTGGACACAACATTCTTGATATTTTAACTACTGCAACAGATATTACTATTTTTATTATCTTAAAATTGACCATATAGACGCCAATAACGTCACGACGGATAACATAATACATTTACCCGTTTTTTAATGTAATAAGCCAATAACGTAATGAGTTACTAATGTTATAACTGAAGCCAATAACATAATATACTACTATCACAGTATTTAAGTTTCATTTATTGGATATAACTGTGAAAATGCATTCTCTCTCTCTCTCTCTCTCTCTCTCTCTCTCTCTCTCTCTCACTCTCTGTGACACAAAGAGACACTGGGAGAGAGAGAGAGAGAGAGTGAGAGAGAGAGAGAGAGAGAGAGAGAGAGAGAGAGAGAGAGAGAGAGAGAGAGAGAGAGATTATGTCATTGTTTTATTAAGTTATTGGCTATTTGCTCAGAAGCTCTGTAGAAGAAGTCTTGAATGTGCATTTTTAATTCCTTCTATACCTTGCAGTTTAGGTGATGCTATGTGCCACATCCTCATTGGCTCACACTGGATGCTTTTGTTCTTCTTTGGGGGTTTTCCATATCATATAATGTGGTCGTGTCATATGCTTTAAGTCTGTTGTTGACTGAGGAGCAAATACAAATCTCTTATATTCATTTTGTGTTCCTATAACCAGTAACACCAATGTCTTATATTCATGTTTACATCTGCATAATCAGTTTGCAACATTATATTCAGTTTGGTTAGCGTGACTATTTTTATGACTGTGGTAATGATTAAAAGTGTATGCGTTATACTTTGCATTCCACACTTGTAGAAGTAGATTTATTGTGCTTGTGATTGTAAGAGGCCACAGTGCTAGAAGGCCAAGGAGTTAACACTTGCTCTTTGTTGCAGTAAATTTCCATCCTATGCTATGAGTTATTTTGACTAATGTTGAAGGTCGCAAGTGGTGGGAGAGAGAGAGACTCGACAACGGAGACAGCACGGGATGGCTCCAGAGGGAAAACAACCCACTATCTGGCGCCCTGATAACACTGATGATTTGCTACTTTGTTAGGTATAAAGCTTTTGCTCAAAGGACTGACCTCTGACCTTACTCTGTGCACGGTTGGTAGCTGTGTATTGTTGATCTGCTCCTTTTTGCAAGAATTAAAAGTAACTTGACTTTTGAACTTGGTTTCAGCCTCAGTCTTGTATTTAATTTTTCTATGACTCAGGTCTGCGATCTGTCAAAATAAATAATGTATTTGGCACCAGTTCCTCTTTAATTATCAGGAACATTAAATCCTCCAGTGGAAGAGCTTAGATGCATAAATTGTCCTGCTACTTGTCTCATATTGTTTACTTTCTTCCTCCTTGATATCAGCTACAGGCAGAAGTTGAGATTAAGCTGACATTTCACATACTTGCTGAGAACACATTTCAGGTCATCTTCGCATGCTCAGTATTTTTCCACTTCAAGTTACATTGTGTTCTTTGTTACAGTAGTGTGACTATGTCTAAGACAATGCAAGCATTCACTTCTTATCACTTATAAAAACCCTTATTAATTAATGCAACGTTGTTCCCTTTAATCATCACAGTAATTTCCCGTATACTTACCGCAGATTATATAATGCAAAAGTTCAAGGCTCCATGAGTATGATACAACACCTTCTAGTCAACTTTTGAGTCAACAACTCACAACATCACTTCAAACCACAATAACCACTCTTTCTGACTCATACACTACTACACTACTCTACATTTTTAGATGACATAAGCAACAACGTATTGGTGTTACATTATGTCTGACTAAGATTGATTAACAAAAGGATACAAAACCTCACACATCTTAAACTGGTTTAAGCTGTTTTTTCAGCAGGGTAGTCGTAGACTTTTCCGACCCCCCACAGAAATCGTGACTTCAGGCTACAAAAGCTACTCGCCATCTCCGCTTCTGTTTAAATTTACTTAAAGCAGTCTTATTATCGTCGGTTTACTGCAGGATAATGAATAATGAAAGAATAATAAATCGTGAGGGAGATGGTTTCGTTAAACTTTGTCTGGTATCACTAGTTTCACTACAGAGCGAAGCTTATACGAAATAGAAGGAAACACTGAAACCTTTTAGTAGTTTTTACGGCTGAGAAACTGACCTGTTTATCGGTGGTAGCAGAGGGTGAGTCCGGGTTCTGGTTCTCCTCCATGCTGCTCTTGTAGTAGTTCTGCTCTTTCAAAAACTAGCAAGCCTCTTCTCTTTTCTCCTGACTGCAGACCGCAATGTCTCATTTACATTTGACTTCACCCACATCGATATGCAGTCAAGTTAACGCTTACTAGACACAATATGATATTCTTTCAAAATAAAACTTCCGGTTAAACGTCAGAACATTTTCTAATCTACGTGTAATTTGGTAATTTGCAGCACATTGTACATGTATATAGTTATAAAGCTACTTTTTTTAGCTATCAATTATTATTCTTATATATAGTCTATGAAAGGAACAAGCATTACACATCTTAGTGAAACAGGAAATACCCCCCAAAATGGGATTTTTCATTGTACAACGTGAACAGTGCAGATGAATTACACTTCATGCACGAACCCATGGCAAGGTGTTAACAATGCTCACTGACATATTGGAGCATGAAAAAAAGAAAGAAACACCCAGAAATCAAGGCTGACCAAGTAAGAAAACTCCAGTTCCCGGTGGTGCTCCTGTCCACAACCCTAAGACCAGACATCATCATGCTGTCTCAAGAGGCAAATATGTGGAGCATAAGAACTGCACACTGTTTCTCCATGTTTAGTTGTGACTCTGGGGACAGAATGCAGATCTGTTCCAGATGACCAGAGAGATCTGGATGTTTCATAACATAGCAGCAGATAAGAAATGCATTTTGGCTTTAATTTGAATTATGGCCTGAACTAAAAGCGCAAATTACCTCTGGGCTCATTTGAACCAGGAGAAAGGATCAACAATTAGGAAACATAGACAGAAAACTCCTCATATCTACCAGAAAAAAGCCATAAACTCTAACTCACAATTCTGAGGACTTTGGTGAAGCCTCCCTGCAAATCTGAGTCAAACCTGAATTACATGTAAATTAAGTGGCTTATCAGTGTGCAACTTATGTAATGGTATTTGTCATGTAAATATAAGAATAATGATAAATCTGCTATGACAAACCTGTGTGATATTCTGTGAAGAAGATATTTAGTTCAAGGTGTTATTACAATATCTACTTCCTTTGACACTACTGCCCTCTAGTGACGAGTTGAGTCCCTTACATGTTTAACTGTGTGATTTTGTTTTCTAAATTCAAAATGTGTTTAACTTTAGATCCATTAATCTTGTAGACATTTTAATAATACATAAGATGAGTAGTTTTACTGTAAAAATACATTTTCTAGAAAGATATTTTGTTTGGAGAATTTCAGGTTGAACCCGTCTTGTTTTGGTAAACAACTTTCGTCATATTGAATATTTTTATATCATAAAGAGTTGAGTTTATATTGGAAAATGTTTCATCTAGTCATACAATTGTTTTAATTTTATTTCATTTCCTCCAAGTATCAAACTTGTCACTGTAGATGGTTTGAGAAATCTGAATCAATCAAGGTTTGATGCCTAGACATCACAAAATATTCCAATATTTCAATTAAATGAATAAAAGTCAAATTAAATAGTCAGTTTGCAGTATAGAAAAGTAACTGTGGACAAGTTGCTTTGTAGTTTCAGCTGCTAATATTTATATTGTAAGCTTACATACTCAAAATAATAATTTGACATTAGGTGAAGTTAACTTGTAAAATAAACAGGTTATTTTTTTATGGTTGATTTCTGAGAGAGGAGACAGAGGATCTTCAGTAAGCACGATGTATATCAGCGACCACTGCTTTCATGTGTGGGAGAGTGGGAGTCAAGATTTGGACGTGGACTTGGACGTACTGGATGTCCACTTGGATTACACTTAAGCTTAAGCAAAATGAGAGAGAAAAAGGCAGCCAATAACTGAACTGAAGCTAGTTGAGTTGGAAAAAAGAAACTTACTGACTTGACTGAACTGAACTAAACTTTCAAGATAAACAAACAATTTGCATCTGAGGAGGAAATAATGAAGGACTAAATAATTTTATTGAAGTGAATGTGATACTTCCCTGGTTTTAATGACAGATTTGAAGGTTGGACAATTTAATTTAATCTATTATTTCTGTTTATTTTTTAAATATTAAACGAGCTGTGAAGAAGGGATACATTCAGATTGGTCTATTTTTATTATTATTATGGGCCAAATTTAAGTTAACATGGTAAAAGTAAATTGTGTTGTTTTTTCTTGTGGAAAATAAATGTATTCTTTATATTTTCACTGAGTCACATTTGTCTTGCTTAGCATCCTCTTTAAAAGGGCCTATAGGTAAAATACTTGTGTAGATACCTATTTCATTACAAGTAGTGGTTACATCTCCTTTCTATTAAAATAAGTTAATATCTCCATTACCATTTGCTTCATAGTTTGACCAAGTTGTGATGTAAGTACTATTGGTCTGTAATTAGATAGATAGAAAGATTATTTTCCCAGTTTCAAAATTCGTACAATAACTGATCATTTTCAGCTTGTGGAATTTTTCCCTGTTCTCCAAACTTTGTTGAACAATTTTAACATTGCCAGGAAAGCACTGTCCTGCATATGAGCTAATATACAACACAAATGTCACCTTTTACTGCTGATGGCCCTCTTTAACTCAAACAAACTAAAAGCTAAGTGTTTGGTGCTCTGATGAATGATGCAGGCTTACTACATATAACTTGATTTATTAACAGCAATAAGGAGGATGCAATGTAACATAAATGGCTGCTTTATCTAGCACACTGTGACAACACTGACAACCTGGTGTTAGAAATCAACTGGATTTCCTGTCAACTGGTCACTTTTGTTTGTAAGTGTTGGGCCTCTGTCATGGCAACTGCAGATGTTCCACTCACTGAGAGAAAATGTAGCTCACCTTATATACTTCTATATTAATCATCAAACTGTCGCTGATGGTTTATACATTGCTTGTTGTACGCATTTCAAAACATGAGTCACTTTTCCTCTTTTCCAGATGGCTCTGCCTACAGTGATGACTGCATACCTGTTCCTGTCCTTTCAAAGATATCATTAATTATGATATTAAATAGAATCACACTGATGGCACTACCTTGAGGTTTCCCATTTATAATGTCAAAGCTTTTGGATCCAACTTTAACTTCAAATGTTGTATTCCATATGAGATCTTTCATCCAGTTATACATTCTTACACTTATGCCTAGCTTATTAATTTTATTTATGAAATGATCATCTCCAAATGGAATCATAAGCTTTTTACTTTGATTTAAACATGCTGTGGATTTTTTTCTAAAGCCACTCTGGTACTCATTCATCAAATTTATTTTTCCTAAAAAATATGACAATTTATAGTATGACAGTATCATATGAAATTGACAAACTTCCCATATTGTAATTTTCATATTAATAATTTTAAGTGTAACTTGTCATCTGGTGCTCAAATAAAACACACAGCCCAGGTTTATGTCTTTATTCAACCTTTTTTATAATTATGCATATGAAGACAGTTTTAATACAATTGAAATAGAAACTGCAGTTTGCATATGACGTACATTCAAACTGGCAGTTCACAAGTTCCTCTTGTATTTTACTTGCATATATTTACCTATATTACTGATGAGAAGATACAATGAACTTAAAAAATACCAAATGAAACAAGACTGAAATAAAGTCTGAGACATATTTGTACATAAACAGCACTCTATACAAACAAAGACTTTCTCTGGTCAAGAACATAGTAAAACAGAATCAATCAATCTTTATTTATATTGTACCAAATCACAACAAAAGGCACTGCGTACATAGAGAAGGTCTAGACTGTACTCTTTAAATTTAGCTAAAAGTGAACCAACACTCCTACATGAGCAAGCACGTAGTGCCACAACAGAGGTTTGCTGAAAAACTGGTTAACTAATAAAACACAAAATGCATGCAAGAAGAACAAAATAAAGGAATCCAAGAAAACTTTGTACATTTTGAAGTCAAATGCATGCATCATTCTGGTGCACTCAGGGCAAAAAAAGAAAAAAATTAAGAACATAAAATAATAAGTAGTAAAAAAAATAAGTAAAAACAATAAAAACAATTGGAAATGAAAAAAGGAAACAAAAACAAAATACATGATAATTCATGAACAATACAGTGGTGCACACAATGCATTACATAATACATTAATGATCAATAATACATGAAACAGTGCAGTGGTGCATTCATTTAAAAAGTTTTGCACACAGCTCCGGTCAAACAATAGCAATTATGTCTTAGATCTTCCCACACAATGTTACACACTATTTTAACTTTAACAACACTGCATTGCTGTGGCACCCAAGGTCAGAGGATATGACTGTCTGACTCCCTAACTCCACAGATGGGTAACTGTGTTTCCTTGTTTGTAGAATAACAAACCAATAGGCTGATTCCATTACTGAAGATGCATTGAGTATGACCATTTATGGGCATATAGTATTCGTGGTACTATCTGTGAAGGCTTAAAGACTCTCCACAGAGGACAGTTTCCTAAGAATCGTGGTGGCATCATGCATCAGACGAGTGTATTGATAATACTTTGATTCTCCTTTGCTGAGCTGCAATAAAAGACTTTCAGCGTAAGACATCCCGGACTCCTGTTCACTTTTCTCTACTGCTGAGGTTAACTATTGACAAACTAATTCTCCATAACACAAATGACAGTTATTATATGATGAACGTTGAAATTGTTTGAATACACACATATTAGAGTTTGGAAAGAACCAATATTCAAATGTTATCTGCTTGTTTAATAGATATCTGGAGGTTGCTGCTGTGTCTTCTGGAATAGTGGCCTCAGTGGGAGTACAGACCAACTAATCCTATTGTCATCCCTATCCTGATTAAAGCTGCTTTCCAAGATGAGGTCCACAAACAGTCCAGACCTGACCACCTATCAGAGTCTTCCTTTGTGTCTCTAACATGGTCCTCTTAAATTTTTCAGACACTCCAAGGCTCTTGATATGTTACTGTCCTTTTCATGTGAGCCTCAGAACTACTGCATACATAAAATATTTTCCACAGGATCACTGTTATTTATGTTATACTTAAATAAAACATGTCTCAGATGACATGTACTTTGTTGTGGTAATAATTTGGAACAACTCTAAGATATAGATGAAAAATAACTGAAAATGATAAGGAGTTGGTTTGATTGTAAATATTTGATGTACATGTTTACTGTTAATTTTATTGCTTAACCTGGGGCCTGTTTCAGGAAGCAGGTTTAACTAACTCTGAGTTAAAACCTTAACTCTGGGTTGACCAACTCTGAGCTGTCAAATTCATAGTTTTCGGTTTCAGAACAAGTGTTAACAGTTAGTTCAATCAACTCTGGGTTAGAAGGAAGAGAAACTCAGAGTTAGTAGAAGAAAACCTGCCAGCGAGCAGGTTAGGTTCACGGAGTATGTTGCCAGGGTAACTAATTCAGAGTTAAGCTGAACTGGCTTTGTGAAACCGTAAAAACAGAGTTTCCTTTAAAGTTTTCATTAAACCTGCTTTCTGAAAAAGGCCCCTGCTCTGTTTTCTAATACATTTGTTTTTTAACATGTTCCAAACAAAATTCTGAACATGGAAAAAAGAGAGGAAAAAAGCTTCAGACTGATCCTTCAAACCTGAACCATTTCTTTGGAACAAACTGAAGGTATTAAATCATTGACATAAACTAAGTACTATGAGTTCTCAACCTTTTTTAACACTTATGACATCTAATTGACCCCCAATTGAACCTAAGTTTATCTTGTCAATTTTTTACCTGTTCTTTTCACGGTTGATTACATTTAGAAGAAAAATGAAAAAAAAAAAATAATGATAATGATAACTTTATGAGACATGTTCCCTTAATTTCTGTCTTAAACCTAAACTTCATTAACACTCTACATATTTTATCTCCTCATTTCGTGTCACAATTAGCCCAGTCTGTACCCAAACATACTATAACATTCTTATAACCATTATGATGAATTGTTCCATAATCTTCTGTAAAACAAACAAAAAAAATCCTTAATCCACTTTAAACTCTTTTGAACTAACTTCAAGGTTTGTTTTAGTTCAACTATGAAGTACTTTTCACCAATATACATATTTGCTAGCCCACTTTTTTTCTATTACAAAGAAGATTATAGAGTTGAAAGATGGGAAGGCCCGTTTCTGGTGTAAAAATGCTCTTCACTTTCCTCCGCTGAACATTTTATGTGATGCACACTATGAACACTTCTGTGACTTGATATTTAATGTGAAAAAGCAAAAATCTTGAAGGGTAGAAGTGAATGACAACAAACGTGGTGGCTTTTTAGATGACTGGCTTGAGTAAAAGTTTTCCCACATTACTCACAGCTGTACGGCTTCTCTCCAGTGTGAATGCGCTGGTGGATTTTTAGATTAGAGGCTTGAGTAAAAGTTTTCCCACATTGCTCACAGCTGTATGGCTTCTCTCCAGTGTGAATGCGTTGGTGGATTTTTAGACTATCATCTCGAGGAAACGTTTTCCCACATTGCTCACAGCTGTACGGCTTCTCTCCAGTGTGAATGCGTTGGTGGCTTTTTAGACTACTGCCTACACTGAAAGTTTTCCCACATTGCTCACAGCTGTATGGCTTTTCTCCAGTGTGAATGCGTTGGTGGATTTTTAGACTACTGCCTACACTGAAAGTTTTCCCACATTGCTCACAGCTGTACGGCTTCTCTCCAGTGTGAATGTGTTGGTGGATTTTTAGGGTGCTGTTTTCAGTGAAAGTTTTCCCACATTGCTCACAGCTGTACGGCTTCTCTCTAGTGTGAATGCGTTGGTGGATTTTGAGACTATCATCTCGAGGAAACGTTTTCCCACATTGCTCACAGCTGTACGGCTTCTCTCCAGTGTGAATGCGTTGGTGGCTTTTTAGACTACTGCCTACACTGAAAGTTTTCCCACATTGTTCACAGCTGTACGGCTTCTCTCCAGTGTGAATGCGTTGGTGGATTTTGAGACTATCATCTCGAAGAAACGTTTTCCCACATTGCTCACAGCTGTACGGCTTCTCTCCAGTGTGAATGCGTTGGTGGATTTTTAGATTACCGGCTTGAGTAAAAGTTTTTCCACATTGCTCACAGCTGTATGGCTTCTCTCCAGTGTGAATGCGTTGGTGGATTTTTAGATTACTGGCTTGAGTAAAAGTTTTTCCACATTGCTCACAGCTGTATGGCTTCTGTCCGGTATGAGTTTTCTGGTGACTCTGTAAACACCTGGATGTTGTGAAGGCCTTGTCACAGTGCTGACAGCAGTGCATTTTCAGTATCTTTCTTCTTCTTTGTTTCTATGACAAACATACAAAGAAAGACAAGGAAAGATATTAAGTTAGGTGGGTGAATGTGTGGCATTAGATGGTGAAACAAAGGCTCAGCAGGCCAAGGTGTGTCACATTTTACTGATCAGTGTGCCTGCTAATCAGGAACCTGCCTCTGCAGACAAAACACAGCAGTAACAAGAGGAGCAAAGTAGAGGGGTCATTGCAAGGATCCAGGGTTTCTTAAACTTGACCCTGACCAGACTAATTCAGGACGTCTTGACCTCTCCTGACCTTTATGTGACCCCATTATTAGTTTTCCCCCATTTCATAAAATAAAATGACACCATTTACGAAAAACCCCAAAACAACAAACAAGACAATCACAAAACTGTAGAGATATTTATATGGACTGTTCATCAGACAAAACCAGACATCTGAATATGATTAAGGTCCTAATCAGAGATGTGCCGCTATGATCATCATTAGTTCAAAATATCACGGAAAATGATACTGTCAAATGGTACAATCACATTAAGTGGTACAATCTGATTTTTGGGTTTGTTAGTGTGTTTGGTGGGGTAACATTATATAACCAAGTTTCACTTTGTTGCAAACAAAGCTAGAAAATGTTTACTTTTAGTTTGAAGAATTTTCCATCCTCCCACTCATGTGCAGTACACAAAGTAAAATTCCTGTACAAAAACATCATAAGTATTAAAAGTTCATGTAGAAAGTGCAGTGTTAACAAAATGTAGTCAAAGTATTAAGTGAAAGTGGTGTTTTTTTCTTTCTTTAACTGATACATTATTATAAGTGACATCATTAGATTGTGGACACAACATTATTGATGTTCTAACTAGTGCAACAGATATTACTATTTTTATTATCTTAAAATTGACCATGTAGAAGCCAATAACTTAACGACGGATAATATAATACATTTACCCATTTTTTAATGTAATAAGCCAATAACGTAATAAGTTATTAATGTTACAACTGAAGCCAATAATGTAATAATATACTGATATCACATTATTTAAGTTTCATTTTTTATCCAATAAATGAAACTTCAACAAAGTGATATCAGTATATTGTTATGTTATCTGCTCCAGTCTCCAAGAGAGAGAGAGAGAGAGAGAGAGAGACAGAGAGGCCAATAACATAATAACTTATTACATTACTGGCAAAAAGTTGTTGCATTACTGGTTCAGGACTATTATTGTATTATTAGCTCATTACATTAAAAAACAAAAAGGGAAAATTTACTATGTTGTCTGCGGTTATTATGATATTGGCTTCTACAGACCTGTGGAAAATCCTGTAACTCTTTGACCCATATTTTAACTAACGTAGGCCTGACTATAGGAGCCATACTGTCAATCTTAATGTCGGTTATGTGTGCTAGCCACAGCTAAAGGACAATATCCTGTAATGGCCTGAAACTGACCCTGAACTGTTGATGGACACTTGTAAGAACAAGGAAGAGCTGTATTTTAATAAAAGCTTGGAATATAAACTTATTATGCATTAAAGCTGATGAAGGCTTTGAGACACATTGTTATTTTAATATAAATCAAAATAAACCAATACTCACTGGAACATAGACAATATACTGTAACTTTAGTAATAGTGTTTTAATAAAAGTTTTAGAGATAATGGAGTAAAAGTCCCTGAATTTACAGAGGAAAGCTTGGAAATAACTGTGTAAAATACTCGAAGACATGAAAGAGAAAGATACAAAGAAAACTGAGCTCCACCCCAGGTAAAGCTCAAACAGATGAACTATAAGAATGAGATTCACCAACAGCCATTCAGTGTGTTTGTTGCATGAACAGCTCTCGGTTTGCTTGAATCACATTTTTGATGCACAGTCCACTGAACTCTGCTTGACTCAGTGTTCTTTCTTTATTAATTGGTAATACATGTTGTGGAGAACCGTAACTTTCAACTGGTCTAGTTAAAGGTTTTTTCTCCTGGCACTAAGACATGCAAACTAAGATGGAGGCGGTGGTCAACAATGAGTTAGTTGTAGACTTTTCCGACCCCCCACAGAACTCGTGACTTCAGGCTACAAAAGCTACTCGCCATCTCCGCTTCTGTTTAAATATATTTACTTAAAGCAGTCTTATTATCGTCGGTTTACTGCAGGATAATGAATAATGAAAGAATAGTAAATCGGGAGGGAGATAGTTTTTATGAGGGATTTCGTTCAACTTTGTCTGGTATCACTAGTTTCACTACAGAGCGAAGCTTATACGAAATAGAAGGAAACACTGAAACCTTTTAGTAGTTTTTACGGCTGAGAAACTGACCTGTTTATCGGTGGTAGCAGAAGGTGAGTCCGGGTTCTGGTTCTCCTCCATGCTGCTCTTGTAGTAGTTCTGCTCTGTGAAAAACTACCAGGGCTCTTCTCTTTGTTTCGCGGTTTTCTTCTTCTTCCTGCTTTGGTCTCTTTATCGGTTGGAAAACTAGTTTAAAGATGCATTACCGCCACCTACTGGAATAAAATGTGAAACAGCAGATGAGCAAGCAAAAACCCACCCGAGTTCTCAAATTCTTTTTAATAGCCCCGTTTCTTCCAAGTACTTGATTTTGTGACTATATTTCAGCATTATATGTTGCTAGCAAAAAGTATTCCCTTATGAATTTTATTTTTTTATTGAGACACATGTTTTTCATGTTCTGTTTTTGAATATTTAACCCAGTAATAAGCTGATAAAGGTTTAGGAAATAATTGTTATATCTTGATATCAATCTGCATATAAAACAATTAAAAAATGACATTAGGTGAATTTAACTTGTATGATAGGCAGGTTATTTGTTTATGATTGATTTCTGAGAGAGGAGACAGAGGATTTTTAGCAAGCAGGACATATATCAGCGACCACCGCTTTCATGTGTGGGAGAGTCAGGGCCAAGACTTCGACGTGGACCTGGACCATCCGTCCAGATCTCCACTTGGATTACAGTTAAGCAAAATGAGAGGAAAAAAAGGCAGCCACTAACAGAACGGTAACTACATAGTTGAATGGGAAAAAAGAAACTTACTGACTTGACTGAACTGAACTAAACTTTCAAGGAAAACAAACAATTTGCATCTGAGGGGGAAATAATGAAGGACTAAATAATTGTATTGAAGTGAATGAGATACTTCCCTGGTTTTAATAAAAGATCTGAAGGTTGGACAATTTAATTTAATCTATTATTTCTATTTGTTTTTTAAATATTGAACAAGCTGTGAAGAAGGGATACATTCAGATTGGTCTATTTTTATTATTATTATGGGCCAAATTTAAGTTAACATGTTAAAAGTAAATTGTGTTGTTTTTTCTTGTGGAGAATAAATGTATTCTTTATATTTTCACTGAGTCACATTTGTCTTGCTTAGCATCCTCTTTAAAAGCGCCTATAGGTAAAATACTTGTGTGGATATCTATTTTATTACAAGTAGTGGTTACATCTCCTTTCTATTAAAATAAGTTAATATCTCCATTACCATTTGCTTCATAGTTTGACCAAGTTGTGATGTAAGTACTATTGGTCTGTAATTAGATAGATCTTAAGATTATTTACCCAGTTTCAAAATTCGTACAATAATTGATCATTTTCAGCTTGTGGAATTTTTCCCTGTTCTCCAAACTTTGTTAAACAATTTTAACATTGCCAGGAAAGCACTGTCCTGCATATGAGCTAATATACAACACAAATGCCACCTTTTGCTGCTGATGGCCTCTTTAACTCAAACAAACTAAAAGGTAAGTGTTTGGTGCTCTGATGAATGATGCAGGCTTACTACATATAACTTGATTTATTAACAGCAATAAGGAGGATGCAATGTAACATAAATGGCTGCTTTATCTAGCACACTGTGACAACACTGACAACCTGGTGTTAGAAATCAACTGGTTTTCCTGTCAACTGGTCACTTTTGTTTGTAAGTGTTGGGCCTCTGTCATGGCAACTGCAGATGTTCCACTCACTGAGAGGAAATGTAGCTCACCTTGTGAATGCCTAAATATACTTCTATATTCATCTTCAAACTGTAGCTGATGGTTTATGCATTGCTTCTTGTACACATGTCAAAGCAAGAGTAATATTTTCCTCTTTTCCAGATGGCTCTGCCTACAGTGATGACTGCATACCTGTTCCTGTCCTTTCAAAGATGTCATTAATCATATTAAATAGAATCACACTGATGGCGCTACCTTGAGTTATCCCATTTATAATGTCAAAGCTTTTGGATCTACCTTTAACTTTAAATGTTGTATTCCATATGAAATCTTTCATCCAGTTATACATCCTTACACTTATGCCTAGCTTATTCATTTTTTATCAAAAGGTCATCTCCATATGGAATCATAAGCTTTTTACTATGATTTAAACATGCTGTGGATTTTTTTCTAAAGCCACTCTGGTACTCATTCATCAAACTTATTTTCTCTAAAAAATATGACAATTTGTAGTATGACAGTATCATATGAAATTGACAAACTTCCCATATTGTAATTTTCATGTTTATAATTTTAAGTGTAACTTGTCATCTGGTGCTCAAATAAAACACACAGCCCAGGTTTATGTCTTTATTCAACCTTTTTTATAATTATGCATATGAAGACAGTTTTAATACAATTGAAATAGAAACTGCAGTTTGCATATGACGTACATTCAAACTGGCAGTTCACAAGTTCTTCTTGTATTTTACTTGCATATATTTACCTATATTACTGATGGGAAAGTCGTGCGTAGATAATTTACAAATGGGACCATCTGCTGTTCTTTGCTGTCATTCAGAGTTGTATTCAAACAACAAGGACATTAAAACATGTAACCTAATTAGATGCACAACACAAGATACAATAAAGTTTAAAAAAATACCAAATGAAACAAGACTGAAATAAAGTCTGAGATATATTTGTACATAAACAGCACTCTCTACAAACAAAGACTTCCTCTAGACAAGAACGTAGTAAAACAGAATCAGTCAATCTTTATTTATATTGTACAAAATCACAACAAAAGGCACTGCGTACATAGAGAAGGTCTAGACTGTACTAAATTTAGCTAAAAGTGACTCAACACTCCTACATGAGCAAGCACGTAGTGCTAAAACAGAGGTTTGCTTAAAAAGTGGTTAACTAATAAAACACAAAATGCATGCAAGAAGAACAAAATAAGGAATCCAAGAAAACTTTGTACATTTTGAAGTCAAATGCATGCATCATTCTGGTGCACTCAGGGCAAAAAAGACAGAATAAAGAACATAAAATAATAAGTATAAAAACAATAAAAACAATAAAAACAATTGGAAATGAAAAAAGGAAACAAAAACAAAACACATGATAATTCATGAACAATGCAGTGGTGCACACAATGCATTACATAATACATTAATGATCAATAATACATGAAACAGTGCAGTGGTGCATTCATTTAAAAAGTTTTGCACACAGCTCCGGTCAAACAATAGCAATTATGTCTTAGATCTTCCCACACAATGTTACACACTACTTTAACTTTAACAACACTGCATTGCTGTGGCACTCAAGGATATGACTGTCTGACTCCCCAACTCCACAGATGGGTAACTGTGTTTCCTTGTTTGTAGAATCACAAACCAATAGGCTGATTCCATTACTGAAGATTCATTGAGTATGACCATTTGTGGGCATATAATATTCGTGGTACTATCTGTGAAGGCTTAAAGACTCTCCACAGAGGACAGTTTCCTAAGAATCGTGGTGGCATCATGCATCAGACGAGTGTATTGATAATGCTTTGATTCTCCTTTGTTGAGCTGCAATAAAACACTTTCAGCATAAGAGCATCCGAATCTTCCTTTGTGTCTCTAACATGGTCCTTTTTTTCAGGCTTTCCAAGGCTCTTGATATGAACTCTGAACATGGAAAAAAGAGAGAGAAGCTTCCTTAGTTTGAGCTTCAGACTGATCCTTCAAACCTGAACCATTCCCATAATTTCTGTCTTAAACCTAACTTCATTAACACTCTACATATTTTATCTCCTCATTTAGTGTCACAATTAGCTCAGTCTGTACCCAAACATACTATAACATTATTATAATATTATAATTAAGTGTTCCTTAATCATCTGTAAAACCAAAAAAATAATCCTTAATCCACTTTAAACTCTTTTACACTAACTTCAAGGTTTGTTTTAGTTCAACTATAAGTACATTTCACCATCATATATATCTTTTGCACAGAACATTATAGAGTTGCAAGATGGGAAGGCCCATTTCTGGTGTAAAAATGCTCTTCATTTTCCTCTGCTGACAATTATATGTGATGCACACTTTGAGCACTTCTATGACTTGATATTTAATGTGAAAAAGCAAAAATCTTTAAGGGTAGAAGTGAACAACAACAAACTTGGTGGCTTTTTAGATGACTGTCTTGAGTAAAAGTTTTCCCACATAACTCAGCTGTTCAAGGTGACATGGGCTGGTTTCCTGGTTCTATAAGACGTAAATGTGAGATGATTAGATTATGGAATCGTTTACTCAATATGTCAGAAGACAGGGTCAATAAGAAAATATTTATTTGGAGTAAATTAAACGGCTCCCCGTGGGCTAAACAAATATTAGCTTTATTTGAAAAGGTTGATTTACAGTTTATGTATAGTAATAATTTAACTTGTTCAATAGCCTCATTTAGTGAGAAACTATTTGCTTTATTTAAGATAAAATGGTTAAATGATATTTTATTAAAGCCCAAATTACGAACATATATTCAAATCAAACATAATTATGGCCCTGAACCTTATGTTAAAGCAAACTTATCAAGAAATCAAAGGTCTTTAGTAGCACAGCTGAGAACAGGAATCCTCCCTCTGAAGCTAGAAGTTGGTAGATTTAAAAATATGGTAGAAGATGAAAGGTTATGTGAGTTATGTGAACTTAATGAAATTGAAAATGAATCACACTTTCTTTTATACTGTCCTTTGTATGATGATTTGAGAACTCCTTTATTTACTGAAATGTTTGTTAAAAACCCTGAAATGTTTTGGGACTATGATGATATTGAAATGGACTGGTTATTTAATTGTAATGTTTTTAAGTTGGCTAAATATGTAACCGAAGCCTGGAAAAAGCGTCAGGACAATCTATATGTTTAGTTTCTATAATGCCTGTTCTCCCGTAATCTGGTTTTCTTTTGTTATTATTTGTGCTTTTCTTCTACTGTTTCAGTGTCTTGTAAGTCCATTTGGGCTGGGCACCCCAGGGTGCAAGACACGTAAATAAAAATCAAAATCAAAATCAAAACTCACAGCTGTACAGCTTCTCACCAGTGTGAATGCGTTGATGCTTTTTTAGACTACTGCCTTCACTGAAAGTTTTCCCACATTGCTCACAGCTGTATGGCTTCTCTCCAGTGTGAATGCGTTGGTGGATTTTAAGATGACTGTCTTGACTAAAAGTTTTCCCACATTGCTCACAGCTGTACGGCTTCTCTCCAGTGTGAATGCGTTGATGTTTTTTTAGGGTGCCGTTGTCAGTGAAAGTTTTCCCACATTGTTCACAGCTGTACGGCTTCTCTCCAGTGTGAATGCGTTGGTGGATTTTAAGGGTGCCGTTGTCAGTGAAAGTTTTCCCACATTGTTCACAGCTGTACGGCTTCTCTCCAGTGTGAATGCGTTCGTGCCTTTTTAGATGACTGTCTTGACTAAAAGTTTTCCCACATTGCTCACAGCTGTACGGCTTCTCTCCAGTGTGAATGTGTTGATGTTTTTTTAGGGTGCCGTTGTCAGTGAAAGTTTTCCCACATTGTTCACAGCTGTACGGCTTCTCTCCAGTGTGAATGCGTTGGTGGATTTTAAGATTACTGCCTTGACTGAAAGTTTTCCCACATTGCTCACAGCTGTACGGCTTCTCTCCAGTGTGAATGCGTTGGTGGCTTTTTAGATGACTGTCGTGAGTGAAAGTTTTCCCACATTGCTCACAGCTGTACGGCTTCTCTCCAGTGTGAATGCGTTGGTGGATTTTAAGATGACTGCCTTGACTGAAAGTTTTCCCACATTGCTCACAGCTGTACGGCTTCTCTCCAGTGTGAATGCGTTGGTGGATTTTTAGATAACTGCCTATACTGAAAGTTTTACCACATTGCTCACAGCTGTACGGCTTCTCTCCGGTGTGAATGTGTTCGTGAATTTTTAGACTACTGTATTGAGTAAAAGTTTTTCCACATTGCTCACAGCTGTATGGCTTCTGTCCGGTATGAGTTTTCTGGTGACTCTGTAAACACCTGGGTGTTGTGAAAGCTTTGTCACAGTGCTTACAGCAGTTCATTTTCAGTATCTTTCTTCTTCTTTGTTTCTATGAGAACAGAGAAAGAATGAAAGAAAGAAAGAAAGAAAGAGATATTAAGTTAGGTGACACAAAAGAGGAAATCATATAAGACCATAGAGTTACAGAATGGGAAATGTCAAAATGGCTCCTGAGCTCCATTTGTCACAGCCTGGCTCTAGACTATGACAGAAATGGGGAATAACATGGGTATTCAATATAGTGCAAAAGAAACTTATTCAAAATAAAATGTAGGGTTAGTCTGTAAAATCAGTCATGTAGGGAGTGGTTGGGTGAGTGTGTGGTGTGTGTGGTGTTGGATGGTGAAACAAAGTAAAAGAACCAAGAAAACAACGTAGGAGCATGTTAGGGAGAGGACAGAGACTGGACCAGCAGCTTTTCTGGCTTCATAAATGGGGCTCAGCAGGCCAAGGTGTGTCACATCCTGCTAATCAGGAACCTGCCTCTGCATACAAAACACAGCATTAACAAGAGGAGCAAAGTAGACCCTGATCAGACTAATTCAGGACATCTAGACCTCTCCTGACCTTTATGTGAACCCATTATTAGTTTTCCCCTATTTAATAAAATAAAATAACAAACAAGACAATCACAAAACTGTAGAGATATTGATATGGACTGTTCATCAGACAAAACCAGACATCTGAAGATGATGAAGGTCCTAATCAGAGATGTGCCGCTATGATCATCATTAGTTCAAAATATCACAGAAAATGATACTGTCAAATGGTACAATCATATTAAGTGGTGGAATCTGATTTTGGGTTTGTTTGGTGGGGTAACAGTATATAACCAAGTTTCACTTTGTTGCAAACAAAGCTAGAAAATGTTTACTTTTAGTTTGAAGAATTTTCCATCCTCCCACTCATGTGCAGTACACAAAGTAAAATTCCTGTACAAAAACATCATAAGTATTAAAAGTTCATGTAGAAAGTGCAGCGTTAAAAAAATGTAGTCAAAGTATTAAGTGAAAGTGGTGTTTTTTGCTTCCTTTAATTGATACATTATTATAAATTACATCATTAGATTATTAATAATAGATTGAGCAGTAGGTAAATGACAAAATGTTACTGGAAAGATCTCACTTTCATGTATTAGTGAACACAGTTCAGTCAATAACAAAACAGCATTACTGGACATCATCAGACCAATGTCATCACAATAGGCACGTCATCACGTGTTTACAATCAGGACAATAGTTAATCAGTAGATTATAACATACATGATGTTCCATCAAAGTTCAATGATGTTCATTAAATCAGCATTTCATGTCATGGTCAGCAGATTATGACGCACACACATACATCTAATCAAATACCATAACTACTCATTTGATCAGACAAGATGAATAATAAGAATTTCCATTACAATTATTAATAATCTAATGATGTCACTTATACTAATATACCAGTTAAAAGAAGCAAAAAAACACCACTTTCACTTAATACTTTGACTACAGTTTGTTAATACTGCACTTTTCTACATGTACTTTTACTACGTTTGTTTTTTTTGTCCAGGAATTTTACTTTACTGAATTATTTCTACATTGCTGTATTGGTACTTTTCAAAGATCTGCTCCCAATTATGCCAGCGTTTTCTTCAGCTGACTGGTAAGTCTTAAAGGGGCTATATGCGAAATACAGCTTTATTAGCTTTCAGGAATTTTATTTGTCCTATGTAAACCACTAATGGTGTATTGACATCTGGAGTAGAGAGTTACGTCACACACCCTCTGTGTGTGTTGTTCTGGAGCCTCTGTTTTGGAAGCCGCACCGGCAGCGTGTTCATGTTAGTGCATGTGAGCCACCTCCTCCTCTCCTCCACCGGAACCATTAACCCACTCCCCCTATATAGCCGGGACCGTAATGCCACTCCCCCTACCAAACCACTGAGGACCGGCTGCGGACTTAGCGAAAGCAACATGGCGGAGGAAAACCCCATGAAGAGACCACACTCAGTTGCCAAGAAACTCTCCGATAAAGAGAGGAATAAGACCCGGATTAACATTGGCCTTGCATTTCCGAGGTGGAGAGCCCTGCGAGAAGAAAAAGGGATACATTTTGACTAACGTTAGACATTATGTCGCATATCATGTTAATTTAGTTGACAGTCTTAGGACGACACCTGAGCTGCAGCTCAGCTTCATGATAGCCATGGAGGGGAGCGTACCTATGTTCCCCGGCTAGCTCGGCAGCTAATTTGGCTGCTAACTCGGTGGCTAATTCGGCTGCTAGCTCGGCCGCTAACTCAGCTAACTGCAGACGGGATCATCCCTATGTTCCCCGGCCACATACAAAGCGGAGAACATACGACCCGGGGAATATAGGGATGATCCCGCCATGGAGCGAGCTAGCATTCAAACAAAGAATATAAAGTGTGTGTGTGTGTGTGTGGGTGTGTGTGTTATACTGGCGTTAGCCGCAGCCACAGTGAGTAAGATGGTTATAAGTTTATTGTTCCTCTATGAGAAAGACAAAGACGAATAATCGGACTGTGTGTAACTCCTGTAGAGCTGGATATAATGTAGTTCTACTCAGACTGGTCCCGGTTTTGTTTTGCTGTTAATACAAACGAGCTAGAGCTAAGTGAGCTACCGTTATACGTCTGAGCTGGTAGCCATGTGGCTAACGTTAGCAATAAGCATCGTAAAATAGTAACAGAGGAAGGAATAGGAATGCTTACAACTAGTGCTGTGTGTCATCACATTTTATGTCTGTCCGCATATTTTATAGCACAAAGGGAGAGAAGTGAGTATGAAAATATGTATGGCCTGCTTGTGTAATGTTAGTTGTAATACTATCAGGGCAGTACATATATGATGATGATGATGATGATAATAATGCTAACCATGCTTCACTGGACCAATCCTTCCTATTTCCTACTTTTGACTAAATGTTAAGTAAGATATTTAGATCCTAAAAATAATAAACAGGCTATTGGACTGGTGAGGAAATACTGTAACTGATGGAATAATTGTACATAAGTTATCTCATATTTACCTTTTTATATGGCAACTATCCTTTTCTATTTCAGTGTGCAAGTGTGCTGTATACTTGAATTACTTTTCAGGAAGTTCTAGAAGTGGGGAAGCGACTGCAGGCTGATGACGCAGCCAAAACTCGAGCTATCGCTGCAAAAGAGGAACTGTTCCTAACCGCAAGAGGATAACCACTGCTGCTATTTTATTATGCAAATATAGCAGATTGTAACTGAGCATATCTCTGTCCATTCTCCTTGCAAGTAAAAAACTAACGCTGTGTCTTGTCCTCCTTTGTCTGATATTTTAAATGTTTTAGGTTGCCTGAACCTGACAGTGACTGTTACTCTGATAAAGATGATAGACATTTTGGTCTGACAACTACTTGTGTTTTCTATAACTGAAGAAGTTTATTGTAATTGACAATTTAGCAATTCTGACATTTTTAAATGTGAGAATTGTCTGTCATGGTGGGTTTGTTTAGACTAAAGCTCTGAAATATGTTATACACAGGTTACATTTTTTGTCTTGCATTCCTCAGGTCATAATGCCCAATACTGCAGTTACTCCACCATGGCAGACTGGCAGATGCTGTGTGATGGAAGGAATAACACCAGGAGCTAACATCTTTGCATAATAACATATCAGCTTCTTGGCACATGTTGTCTTCTTTTCGTAAGACTGGTTTCAGCTCATCTTGAAATCGAGCACGGTTCCTGTTTCACAACGATAGCTCAAGCTTTTGCAAGTCATCAGCCTGCAGTCACGTACGCATTTATAGGACTTCCTGAAAAACAACTCAACTCACACTTGCACATTCTAATAGAAAAGGTTAGTTGCAGTATAAAAGGTAAATATGAGATAACTTATGTACAATTATTCCATCACTACTGATCATAAACCTTACATGGTGTCATTATTGTCATTATTTCTGAATTTGATTTGCTTTTGATCCATTGTCTTCAGTTTGTTATAAACTGAAGGGGCAGTAAACCACATTTGAGATGTTAAAACAGAACTGTAATACATCAATGTGTATGACAGTGGAGTTTTTTCATTTCAACTTCAGTGTAGATTGTACAGATACAGATACAATTGACCTTTTTTTGTCCAGATGGTTACAGCAAGAAGCGAAAGGTGATGTATACCTCTAAAAAAAATAGTATTTATGATTGTTTTCTGGAATTGACTGTGCAATACTGCTCACCAATAAACTTGACATTATTTGACATTATATTCATGCTTCATCCATTTCAACATTATCCTTTGTAACACTGTAGATAACACTGGCTTAGTCCACTACTGCTTAGAGAGTGTAATTCAATCACTGACCATACACAAGTGAAATGTAAATTGATGTACTGTTTACCACTGTTGGAATTATTGTATATAAGTTATCCCATATTTACCCTTTCTATAGTCATTAGTCTTTATAGTCTACAAGCATGCTGTTTTTAAAGTTGTTTTTCAGGACTCTTTGAAGATCTGTGGCCAACCTGTGACCCTGCTCAGGACGACTATCTGAAGATCTGTGGCCAACCTGTGACCCTGCTCAGGACGACTATCTGAAGATCTGTGGCCAACCTGTGACCCTGCTCAGGACGTTTATCTGAAGATTGATGGCCAATCTGTAACCCTTATCAGAATGTCTTTGAAGTGTGTGTGTCCACCCGAAGCAGACCAGCGACCGATCAGTGACCTATTTGTGACCGATGTGTGACCCCTACCCTTTAGAGCAAAAATGACTATGTAAATTAGGGACTCCCTGAAACCAATAAAAAGAAAGGGTTCGGCAAGATTTGCCAGAACGGGTTAGAGATAGAAACTGAGCAGATCTCTGTCCGTTCTCCTTGCAAGTAGAAACTCTAATCCTGTTGTCTTGTCTTCTTTGTTTGATATTTTAAGTGTTTTAGGTTGCCTGAACCTGACAACCACAAAGCAGAAAATTTTTGGTGTTTCACAATTCGGTTATTAGTGAATGAAGCAGATCCACACATCATTTTTTGAAGAATATTTGTTTACTCATTAATGAATAATAGGCTAAACAATAACTTCTGAACATAAATTATTATAAATGATTAATTAAACATGTTAGGAGTCTACTGAACAGGACTGAGTTGCCTTTGATCTCTAAATGATGCATGTTCCTGTAAATGTGGGGTGCATGTTGCTGCAGATGTCAGAGGTAGGTATGGCATGGCAGTTGAGCATCATGATGGCCCTGCTGCATCATCAGAGCATCAGAAACCAGCCCTGGCCTCAGGTCCAAAAGGCTCTTTCCAGGGTCAAGTCTTGAAGCAGGCTCTGTAAAAGATGAACAACACGTACACTGAAAAGTAAATCATGATGTAGACACACTGGAAAAGCTGGCGTTTCACACTATGTTGATTTTACAATTGACTTCAAATGGATAGAAACACAGATGATACAAACCTCTGTTTCTTCTCATCATATGAGCAGCTCACACTGGCTCCTCTGAGGAGGCAGACACTCTGCAGCTGCTGCCCTTACCAAAACCAAAATCAAACTATCAGTTATGAAGAGAGCAGCAACAATTATAATATAACGTTATAGTTTTATGAGGAACAAACTTAGCATTAGCTACCTTAGAAACAGTAGATGAACCAGACTCTGGCTACATTACACTAACAACACACATCTTGGTCAATATTTTCACAATTGCACAAAAACCTAAATGTCTGTTTGCCAGCAGTGCTCATAAAATCCAACAGAAATGATCAATGTGAAGTTGTTAGCTTGGCTACTATGTTCAGCTTGTTAATTTTCAACTACTAGCAGTTAGCTAACGTTAGCATCGGAAAGCTAATAACTGTTACACTACTTTAGAAATACGTTACTAATACGTTACTCTCGCTTATATTACTTACTTCGTTACTTGACGTCACAACGGTCCGTTGTGTCCTGAGTCAGCTGTTTCATCACGGATAGCGTGACCAGATGTCCCCGATTTCCGGGGACAGTCCCCGTTTTGGCTGACCTGTCCCCGGTCAAACCTGTCCCCGAAAATGTCCCCGATTTTGACACTGAATGGGGGAAAATGCACACAGACTCAAACACCAGTTATTACGGTAGACATTAAACGCATCGCCAGAGGAGACGTCGTATGACGTACAGACGTTATCAGGACGTACGACCAGATGCAGCAGCGTCAACAGCTACAATCTAGAGGCGGCAAAAAGGAGAGAAAAGAAGACCAACGGCAGCGATAAATGGTATGTTGTGTATGAACTTATTATTATTTTGTGTGAACTGGCAGTAGACTTGGCTGTGTGTGTGAAGTGATGTAACGTTAAAGTAAGTATGATTGTTTATCTGAACTGAAGACCTAACGAAACGTTATAAAAGTCAGTGAATGAACGTTAACATTATGACAATGTTTTCATATCTGTCATTAGTGAAGCTGTAACGTTAACGTTAGCATGAGACCAGGTGACGACATTGTATGTGGCTCTGTTTTGGAAGAGAGGGAGGTGGAAGACTGCTTTGGTAGCATATGATTTTCCCGTAGGCATAAGGACCTAGGACTCTGTTCAAATAATACATTAATTAATAATAAGTCAATGGTTGATAGTTGTGTGGGAATACAGTGCTGTGTGGGTAACCAATGACTGTAGTAGCTATAAATGCAGGCCATCTGATTAGCTGATGCCCTGAGTCACTGTTTTGTATGTTAGTAAAGGTGTAACTTGTTATATTAGATTACAATGATATTACAATATTATCTCTATGTTGCTCTGTTGTAGATTAGAAGAAGACAAGTATAGGAGAAACTGATAGTAAAGAGAGAAGAGGAGAAGAGCAGGAGAACAGTGTGGAAAGGCAGAAATAAAGAAGTAAACAGAGTTTAGGAGAGAAGAGGAGGAGAACAGTGTGGAAAGGCAGAAATAAGGAAGTAAACAACAGAGTGAAGGAGAGAAGAGGAAAAGAGCAGAACAGTGTGGAAAGGTAGACATAAGGAAGTAAACAACAGAGTCAAGGAGAAAAGAGGAAAAGAGCAGGAGAACAGTGTGGAAAGGCAGAAATAAGGAAGTAAACAACAGAGTGAAGGGGAAAAGAGCAGGAGAACAGTGTGGAAAGGCAGAAATAAGGAAGTAAACAACAGAGTGAAGGAGAAAAGAGCAGGAGAACAGTGTGGAAAGGCAGAAATAAAGAAGTAAACAACAGAGTGAAGGAGAAAAGAGCAGGAGAACAGTGTGGAAAGGCAGAAATAAGGAAGTAAACAACAGAGTGAAGGAGAAAAGAGCAGGAGAACAGTGTGGAAAGGCAGAAATAAGGAAGTAAACAACAGAGTGAAGGAGAAAAGAGGAAAAGAGCAGGAGAACAGTGTGGAAAGGCAGAAATAAGGAAGTAAACAACAGAGTGAAGGAGAAAAGAGCAGAGGGGTATTGCACGAAACCGAGATAAGGGATTAAGCCGGGATATGTTAGTTATCCTGGCTGAATTTAGCCTCAAGTCGGTTGCATGAAAGCAGGTTGAATTTATCCTGGCCCAGTTACTATGGTGATTTATTCTCTGCAGCTAGCCTGCTCCAGACCAGGCTAACAACCAGGCTAAGATTATTCTCAGGGTTAGGGGCAGTTCTACTGTCAATCATGTGACAAATTAATGTGTTTTACAGCATTTCCATGGTCTTATAAATATGTTGCATCATTTTAATTATCCTGCATTAAAATATTACATATAGACTATATTGTCGTTTCATTAAAGTCTGTTGACTGTTTGTTGTTTAATTGCATCAGTCATTTTATAGTCATTCATGTGGTATCATTATTGTGTATAATGTACAGTAGATTTACTTTGTACTATTTACTAGCCGATACTCACAATGTTACTTGGCTGCTTCTGAGGCTGAGCAGCATCTGGGTCCTGTTACACATGTTATTTTCTATTAGCACCAAATCACTGACTTCATATCCATTATGGACTAAATGAGCAAGACATGATACCTCAAGCCTGGAGTCCAGCAACACTGTCTCCTCATCTGCAGAAGTGCATCCTGCAGCTGCAGATGTGTCTTCCCCCTGCCCTACACCTAATTATAATAATTGTTTGCACTTAATTATATTTCCTGAGTAGCATGCACTTTTACTTGCCACATTTAAATCAAAGTGTTTAATTTCATTTAAATCAAAACTGTTGATTAGTGGGCTTGGACAGTAACTTCTTTAGTCCTTTAATTGTAATGTTGACAGTTCTAGTGGAGCAATTAATTGTACTTTTTTTTTTAAGTATATTTTTAGGCTTTTTGCCTTTGATGTACAGGTTAGTAGAGAGAGACAGGAAAACTGGAGACAGAGAGGGGGAATGACATGCAGGATAGGAGTGCTTGGTGCGGGATTTGAACCAGGGTCGCCTGCAGCGAGGACTGTAGCCTCAAAACATGGAGAGGGTGCTCTACCCACTGAGCTATGCTTAACCCATTAATTGTACATTAACTATACATTAATTGCACTACTTACGCATTGAGCCGGTCCGCGATTGTCTGCCAGGCTTTCTCCCTTTCCTTGATTACAGTGCTTTGTGCTTGTGTTGCCTTTTTTTCTTATCATTTCTTTAACCTCATCATGAAACTCCATCAGGAGCTGTTGTTCAGCGGCTGCGAAGAATGACGCGCAACACTTTTCCATTTTCCAATCTGTGATTCTGTGATCGATCCCGTGGGTCTATTTGAGAATGCCGTGAACACGCATTTATCCCAACTATCTACACCTGGCTTGACATAGCCGCGCCTTTTCATCCTGGCTCAGCAAACGTGCAACCGAATAAGCCAAGATGCGCCGGTCAGACTAGATCAAGCTGCGCTTGCTCAGTTATCCTGGATTTCTTTATTCTACTTTTGTGCAATACCCCTCAGGAGAACAGTGTGGAAAGGCAGAAATAAAGAAGTAAACAACAGAGTGAAGGAGAAAAGAGCAGGAGAACAGTGTGGAAAGGCAGAAATAAGGAAGTAAACAACAGAGTGAAGGAGAAAAGAGGAAAAGAGCAGGAGAACAGTGTGGAAAGGCAGAAATAAAGAAGTAAACAACAGAGTGAAGGAGAAAAGAGGAAAAGAGCAGGAGAACAGTGTGGAAAGGCAGAAATAAGGAAGTAAACAACAGAGTGAAGGAGAAAAGAGCAGGAGAACAGTGTGGAAAGGCAGAAATAAAGAAGTAAACAACAGAGTGAAGGAGAAAAGAGGAAAAGAGCAGGAGAACAGTGTGGAAAGGCAGAAATAAAGAAGTAAACAACAGAGTGAAGGAGAAAAGAGGAAAAGAGCAGGAGAACAGTGTGGAAAGGCAGAAATAAGGAAGTAAACAACAGAGTGAAGAGGAAAAGAGCAGGAGAACAGTGTGGAAAGGCAGAAATAAGGAAGTAAACAACAGAGTGAAGGAGAAAAGAGCAGGAGAACAGTGTGGAAAGGCAGAAATAAAGAAGTAAACAACAGAGTGAAGGAGAAAAGAGCAGGAGAACAGTGTGGAAAGGCAGAAATAAGGAAGTAAACAACAGAGTGAAGCTAAGGAGAAGAGAAAGAAGGGTGAAGAAAAGAAAAGCATTGAAGGAGAAGAGAAAAGAGACGAGAGACAAGAAGAGTAGAGGAGAAGATGGCTCTTTCAAAGAAGCGCAAATGCCATTTTACTGAAAAAATCCAGCAAGAGTTTCCATTTATACGCCCCTGTCGCCCAGGCCAAGATGATACAGTGGTCCACTGCACCCTTTGCCAGTCTTCTTTTTCAATTGCCAGTGGGGGGAGATATTCTGTGGTGGAGCATCAGCAGACAAAAAAACATAAAAAAGGTCTGACTGCCAATGCTGTTACGCCCTCTATCACCACATTTTATAAGAAGACAGAGCCTTCCCAAAAGGAGTTCGAGTTAGCTGTGCAGGAGGGTATCTTGGCATATCACACTATGAAACATAATCATAGTTACCGTTCTATGGACTGCACAGCACAACTGACAAAGAAGCTTTATGAGCCAAAGTTTTCATGTGCCCGGACCAAAGGTGAAGCCATAGTAAATAATATCTTCGCACCATGGGCAACCAGTATGGTAAGACAGGATCTAGTGCAGGTTGAATTTGTTTCCCTGTCCATTGATTCATCCAATCATGGACATGTGAAGCTGCTGCCATTAATGGTCAGATATTGCAAAGTTAATGATGGCAGCATGTCCATAGAAACTAAATTACTTGATTTTGTTCAACTTAAAGGAGAAAAGGCAGAGGAACTTGCAGCTGAGATCATGGCAGTGATTGAAAAATTCTCACTGGAAAATAAAGTAGTGGCATTCTCTGCTGACAATACAAACACCAACTTTGGCGGGCTGAATAGGGTGGGGAGAGTCAATGTCCACACTAAAGTGAAAAATGCACTGCAGCGGGAGGTGATTGGCCTGGGTTGTCCTGCCCACATCATCCATAATGCAACCAAAACAGCTATGGACACCCTTCCCATTGATGTAGAGTACCTGCTCACAAAAATATTTGGATATTTTCATATTTACACTGTTAGGGTGGAAAGATTAAAGAGCTTTTGTGAATTTGTTGGCCAAGAGTATCAGAACATCTTAGGACACAGCAACGTTCGCTGGCTGTCCATGCTCCCTGCTCTAGAAAGAGTGCTTAAAATGTATGCACCACTTTTTTCTTTCTGAAGAAAAATGCCCTGTTGTCTTGCAAAGAATGTTTGAAGATCCACTGACTGAACTGTGGCTTGCCTTCGCCCATGGAAATCTGGCCATATTTAGTGAAACAATCAAGAAGCTTGAAGGGCAGGACTGCTGTGCTGTGGAGTCAGCTGCAATCCTGAGACAGGTGGAGGTAAAATTGACAGCAAGACGTGATGACATCTTCATTCCAGTACTGGCCAGAGGACTGCTGGGGGAGCTTGTGGAAAATGCAGCAATTGAAAGAGAAAACTTTCTCAAAACCACTCAATCTTTCTTCACAACGGCTGTGAACTACTTGCAAGCTTGGGGAAAGCATACAGACAATTTAAATGACTTGCACTGTCTCCTTTTAAAAAACAAACCCCTGCGCGAAGAGATCCAGAAGGCAACAGCCACACTGCAGGAAAAGTGCCCCAATGTGCAAATCAAAGAAGATGATTTGTTTGATGAAGTTTCTGCCCTGCAAGAATTCCTAAAGGGGGAATCACTTGTGAAATGGAGAGAATTTGAGACACCACTCAGTCAGAGATGGAGCACAGTATTAACTCATTTCAAAGAAAATGACATCCCGCACACTAACCTGGCAAGATTAGTGTCTGTTGTCATGTGCTTACCTGGCAGTAATGCACCAGTAGAGAGGGTGTTCTCTCAAATGAATGACATATGGACAGACAGCAGAAATAGGTTCACTGTTCCTTCCATCAAGGCCATCCTTATTGTAAAGACAAACATCAACCTCCCTTGTGTTAAGTTTATGGAGATGCTGGCCAAAGACAGAGCCATCCAGAAGAAAATACATTCTTCTGAGAAATATGCAAATCAGGTAAGGAGAGGGAGGGAGAGAAAGAGGGAATGAGGGAGAGTGAGAGACAGAGAGACAAAGTGAGAGAGGAGAGGAGATAGAAGGAGAAACAGATAAATATATGAGCTCAATTTCTATACTGGAACTGTCCCCCTGATGAGTGACTTTTGTAGGTGCACTTTATAAATGTAGGCTTTGATTTTAATACAGTAGCATTTTGTTGATGTTTAGCCTTGCTGATTGGCTCTGTTCTTGCAATTTTTCTCATGTTCTCCTCTGCTCTTATTCTATCCAGGCTCCTGAGGCGGAGGTGGATGAATGAGGGGATCACGGTAATGTCACCTATCTTCTTTGATTGCCACCTTTTGTGTCATAAATATCAGTTCAGTATTCAGTTGAGTAGACACTTTTGACCAAAAAAATCTATCATAACTCAAGCTAACAAGACTAAGATATTTTTGTCTTCCTCAGTGGATGGATGGTTGGTGATGTCACCCATTTGTTTCCAGTGGCACACATTATGTGATCCACTTACATCTTTTTTATATGTTTTGACTTGGTGATTATTATTAAATTACATCTTAATGATATTTACTAGCTACTGGTCTGGCAGCTGTCTTTGCACATGACTCTTAAATTTGGAAGAGAGATGTTTTTTTTCATGTATTATTCTATATTTGTGTTTTTGACACTGCTGTTCACTACGGACACATGATATTTGTGAGTGCTGACATTTTGATTTATTAACCTTTTGCAGGGGCGCCACCAGGGATTTTGGGCCCCAAAAGATATCACACTGGGTCCCACCATCAAACACAGGCAATGCCGACCATGTGCCGATACTAACTGTACAATATCTACTGACTGTGTAATAAAAGCTGGTTAAAAGACATGAAAAAGTACTTGTCCCCATTTTTTATTTCATAATGATAAAATGTAATGATTTTTCACCGCTGCATTGAAAATGTCCCCGATTTTCATTTCAGAAATCTGGTCACCTTAATCACGGATGGAAAGTGCTTCACTGAAAACAGGCAGGTAGAGGAGGAGGAGCGGACGGAGAGCGAGGGGGAGGCGAAGGAAAGGGGGGGGGGGGGTACCCCTGAACTATTGCATTTAGCCCCTTGAAGAACATTTAAGAAGGTGATTGTGACATGATAGAACATACATGAGATTATTTACAAAAGTTCTAAAATAAATGCAAATCCTATATTTTACATGTTAAATATGATAAGGAAATTCATTTAAGATAAATCATGGTCACACCACAGTTTTTTAAGGACAGTGCCACAAAAATCACCTCATTTAAAATGTTGATATGAATGTTTGTGGAGACAACATTCTTGATGTTTTAACTACTGCAACAGATGTTACTACTTTTATTATCTTAAAATTGACCATGTAGACGCCAATAACTTAACGACAGATAACATAATACATTTACCCATTTTTTAATGTAATAAGCCAATAACGTAATGAGTTATTAATGTTATAACTGAAGCCAATAATGTTATATACTAATATCACAGTATTTAAGTTTCATTTATTGGATATAAGCGTGAAAATGCATTCTCTCTCTCTCTCTCTCTCTCTCTCTCTCTCTCTCTCTCTCTCTCTCTCGAACACATGAAAGAGAAAGATAGAAAGAAAACCGTAACTTTCATCTGGTCTAGTTAAAGGTTTTTTCTCCTGGCACTAAGACATGCTAACTAAGATGGAGGCGGTGGTCAATAATTAGTTAGTTGTAGACTTTTCCGACCCCCCACAGAACTCGTGACTTCAGGCTACGAAAGCTACTCGCCATCTCCGCTTCTGTTTAAATATATTTACTTAAAGCAGTCTTATTATCGTCGGTTTACTGCAGGATAATGAATAATGAAAGAATAATAAATCGGGAGGGAGATAGTTTTTATGGGGGATTTCGTTAAACTTTGTCTGGTATCACTAGTTTCACTACAGAGCGAAGCTTATACGAAATAGAAGGAAACACTGAAACCTTTTAGTAGTTTTTACGGCTGAGAAACTGACCTGTTTATCGGTGGTAGCAGAGGGTGAGTCCGGGTTCTGGTTCTCCTCCATGCTGCTCTTGTAGTAGTTCTGCTCTGTGAAAAACTAGCAGGGCTCTTCTTTTTTCTCCTGACTGCAGACCACAATGTCTCATTTACATTTGACTTCACCCACATCGATATACAGTCAAGTTAACGCTTAGGCTACTAGACACAATATGATATTCTTTCAAAATAAAACTTCCGGTTAAACGTCAGAACATTTTCTAATCTACGTGTAATTTGGTAATTTGCAGCACATTGTACATGTATATAGTTATAAAGCTACTTTGTTTAGCTATCAATTATTATTCTTATATACAGTCTATGAAAGGAACAAGCAGATGTTTTGTGGCGCATTACACGTCTTAAGACAGTGAAATAGGAAATACCCCCCAAAATGGGATTTTTCATTATACAACGTGAAAAATGCAGATGAATTACACTTCATGCACGGACCCATGGCAAGGTGTTAACAATGCTCACTGACATATTGGAGCATGAAAAAAAGAAAGAAACACCCAGAAATCAAGGCTGACCAAGTAAGAAAACTCCAGTTCCCGGTGGTGCTCCTGTCCACAACCCTAAGACCAGACATCATCATGCTGTCTCAAGAGGCAAATATGTGGAGCATAAGAACTGCACACTGCTTCTCCATGTTTAGTTCTGACTCTGGGGACAGAATGCAGATCTGTCCCAGATGACCTGAGAGATCTGGATGTTTCATAACATAGCAGCAGATAAGAAATGCATTTTGGCTTTAAACTGAATTATGGCCTGAACAAAAAGCGCAAATGACCTCTGGGCTCATTTGAACCAGGAGAAAGGATCAACAAGTAGGAAACATGGACAGAAAACTCCTCATATCTACCATAAAAAAGCCATAAACTCTAACTCACAATTCTGAGGGATTTGGTGAAGCCTCCCTGCAAATCTGAGTCAAACCTGAATTTCGTGTAAATTAAGTGGCTTATCAGTGTGCAAGTTATGTGATGGTATTTGTCATGTAAATATCAGAATAATGATACATCTGCTATGACAAACCTGTGTGATATTCTGTGAAGAAGATATTTAGTTCAAGGTGTTATTACAATATCTACTTCCTTTGACACTACTGCCCTCTAGTGACGAGTTGACTCCCTTACATGTTTAACTGTGTGATTTTGTTTTCCAAATTCAAAATGTGTTTAAATTTAGATCCATTAAACTTGTAGACATTTTAATAATACATAAGATGAGTAGTTTTACTGTAAAAATACATTTTCTATAAAGATATTTTGTTTGGAGAATTTCAGGTTGAACCCGTCTTGTTTTGGTAAACAACTGTCATATTGAATATTTTTATATCATAAAGAGTTGAGTTTATATTGGAAAATGTTTCATCTAGTAATACAATTGTTTTAATTTTATTTCATTTCCTCCAAGTATCAAACTTGTCACTGTAGATGGTTTGAGAAATCTGAATCAATCAAGGTTTGATGCCTAGACATCACAAAATATTCCGATATTTCAATTAAATGAATAAAAGTCAAATTAAATAGTCAGTTTGCAGTATAGAAAAGTAACTGTGGACAAGTTGCTTTGTAGTTTCAGCTGCTAATATTTATATTGTAAGCTTACATACTAAAAAGAATAATTTGACATTAGGTGAATTTAAATTGTAAAATAAGCAGGTTATTTTTTTATGGTTGATTTCTGAGAGAGGAGACAGAGGATCTTCAGTAAGCAGGAGGTATATCAGCGACCACTGCTTTCATGTGTGGGAGAGTGGGAGTCAAGATTTGGACGTGGACTTTGACGTACTGGATGTCCACTTGGATTACACTTAAGCTTAAGCAAAATGAGAGAGAAAAAGGCAGCCAATAACTGAACTGAAGCTAGTTGAGTTGGAAAAAAGAAACTTACTTACTTGACTGAACTGAACTAAACTTTCAAGGAAAATAAACACTTTGTATCTGAGGAGGAAATAAAGAAGGACTATGAAATTGTATTTAACTGAATGTGATATTCACCAGGTATTAACAATGGTGGACAATTTAATTTAATTGTTTTATTGCTGTAAATATTAAAGAGCTCTGCTCTGTAAAAAACTGACAGGTCTCTTCTCAATGCTGCGCGTTTTTCTTCTTCTTCTGTCTTCTTCTTCCTCCTCTGGTTTCTTTATCGGTTGGCAAACTAGTTTAAAGGCGCATTACCGCCACCTATCGGACTGAAATGTGAAACAGCAGATGAGCAGGCAAAAACCCACCTGAGTTCTCAAATTGTCTCTAATAGCCCCGTTTCTTCCAAGTACTTGATTTTGTGACTATATTTCAGCATTATATGTTGCTAGCAAAAAGTATTCCCATGTGAATTTTATTTTTTTATGAAGACGCATGTTTTTCATTGTCTGTTTTTGAATATTTAACCCAGTAATAAGCTGATAAAGGTTTAGGAAATAATTGTGATATCTTGATATCAATCTGCATATAAAAAAAAATAAAAAATGACATTAGGTGAATTTAACTTGTATGATAGGCAGGTTATTTGTTTATGATTGATTTCTGAGAGAGGAGACAGAGGATTTTTAGCAGGATATATATCAGCGAACACCGCTTTCATGTGTGGGAGAGTCAGAGCCAAGACTTGGACGTGGACCTGGACCATCCGTCCAGATCTCCACTTGGATTACAGTTAAGCAAAATGAGAGAAAAAAAGGCAGCCACTAACAGAACGGTAACTACATAGTTGAATGGGAAAAAAGAAACTTACTGACTTAACTGAACTGAACTAAACTTTCAAGGAAAACAAACAATTTGCATCTGAGGAGGAAATAATGAAGGACTAAATAATAGTATTGAAGTGAATGTGATACTTCCCTGGTTTTAATGAAAGATCTGAAGGTTGGACAATTTAATTTAATCTATTATTTCTATTCATTTTTTAAATACTGAACAAGCTGTGGAGAAGGGATACATAAAGAACATAAAATAATAAGTATAAAAACAATAAAAACAATTGGAAATGAAAAAAGGAAACAAAAACAAAATACATGATAATTCCTAAACAATGCAGTGGTGCACACAATGCATTATTATAGACTATACAATAGGCTGATTCCATTACTGAAGATGCATTGAGTATGACCATTTATGGGCATATAGTATTCGTGGTACTATCTGTGAAGGCGTAAAGACTCTCCACAGAGGACAGTTTCCTAAGAATCGTGGTGGCATCATGCATCAGACGAGTGTATTGATAATACTTTGATTCTCCTTTGCTGAGCTGCAATAAAACACTTTCAGCATGAGACATCCCGGACTCCTGTTCACTTTTCTCTACTGCTGAGGTTAACTATTGACAAACTAATTCTCCATAACAGAAATGACAGTTACTATATGATGAACGTTGAAATTGTTTGAATACACACATATTAGAGTTTGGAAGGACCCGATATTCAAATGTTATCTGCTTCTTTAATAGATATCTGGAGGTTGCTGCTGTGTCTTCTGGAATAGTGGCCTCAGTGGGAGTACATTGTCATCCCTGTCCAGATTAAAGCTGGGTTAGGGTTAGGGTTAGGGTTAGGGTTAACCCTGGTCCTTTTTTTCAGGCTTTCCAAGGCTCTTGAACTCTGAACATGGAAAAAAGAGAGAGAAGCTTCCTTAGCTTGAGCTTCAGGCTGATCCTTCAAACCTGAACCATTCCCTTAATTTCTGTCTTAAACCTAACTTCATTAACACTCTACATATTTTATCTCCTCATTTAGTGTCACAATTAGCCCAGTCTGTACCCAAACATACTATAACATTCTTATAACTATTATAATGAATTGTTTCTTAATCATCTGTAAAACCAAAAAAATAATCTTTAATCCACTTTAAACTCTTTTACACTAACTTCAAGGTTTGTTTTAGTTCAACTATTAAGTACATTTCACCATCATACATATTTGCAGGCCCACTTTTTTTCTATTACAACGATTATAGAGTTGAAAGATGGGAAGGCCCATTTCTGGTGTAAAAATGCTCTTCACCTTCCTCCGCTGACAATTTTATGTAATTAACACTTCTACGACGATTAGCACGTCTACGACTTGGATAAACATGATATTTAATGTGAAAAAGCAAAAATATTTCAAGATAGAAATGAACGACAAAAAACTTGGTGGCGTTTTAGATGACTGGCTTGAGTAGAAGTTTTCCCACATTACTCACAGCCGTACAGCCTCTCTCCAGTGTGGATGCGTTGGTGGCTTTTTAGATGACTGGCTTGAGTAAAAGTTTTCCCACATTGCTCACAGCTGTACGGCTTCTCTCCAGTGTGAATGCGTTGGTGGATTTTGAGACTATCATCTCGAAGAAACTTTTTCCCACATTGCTCACAGCCGTACGGCTTCTCTCCAGTGTGAATGCGTTGGTGGATTTTGAGACCACTGCCTTCCCTGAAAGTTTTCCCACATTGCTCACAGCTGTACGGCTTATATCCAGTGTGAATACGTTGGTGGCTTTTCAGTTGACTGTCTAGACTAAAAGTTTTCCCACATTGCTCACAACTGTACGGCTTCTCTCCAGTGTGAATGCGTTGATGGCTTTTTAGATGATCGCCTCGAGTGAAAGTTTTCCCACATTGCTCACAGCTGTACGGCTTCTCTCCAGTGTGAATGCGTTGGTGACTTTTTAGACTACTGCTTACACTGAAAGTTTTCCCACATTGTTCACAGCTGTACGGCTTCTCTCCAGTGTGAATGCGTTGGTGGATTTTGAGACTATAATCTCGAGGAAACGTTTTCCCACATTGCTCACAGCTGTACGGCTTCTCTCCAGTGTGAATGCGTTGGTGGATTTTGAGACTATCATCTTGAGAAAACGTTTTCCCACATTGATCACAGCTGTACGGCTTTTCTCCAGTGTGAATGCGTTGGTGGATTTTTAGACTACTGCCGAAATTGAAAGTTTTCCCACATTGCTCACAGCTGTACGGCTTCTCTCCAGTGTGAATGCGTTGGTGGATTTTTAGACTACTGCCTATATTGAAAGTTTTCCCACATTGCTCACAGCTGTACGGCTTCTCTCCAGTGTGAATGCGTTGGTGGCTTTTTAGATGGCCGCTTAGAGTGAAGGTTTTCCCACATTGCTCACAGCTGTACGGCTTCTCTCCAGTGTGAATGCGTTGGTGGCTTTTCAGATGACTGTCTCGAGTAAAAGTTTTCCCACATTGCTCACAGTGGTATGGCTTCTCTCCAGTGTGAATGCGTTGGTGGCTTTTTAGATGACTGCCATGAGTGAAAGTCTTCCCACATTGCTCACAGCTGTACGGCTTCTCTCCAGTGTGAATGCGTTGGTGGATTTTTAAACTACTGCCTTCACTGAAAGTTTTCCCACATTGCTCACAGCTGTACGGTTTCTCTCCAGTGTGAATGCGTTGGTGGATTTTTAGATTACTGCCTACACTGAAAGTTTTCCCACATTGCTCACAGCTGTATGGCTTCTCTCCAGTGTGAATGCGTTGGTGGATTTTTAGACTACCGCCTTCACTGAAAGTTTTGCCACATTGCTCACAGCTGTACGGCTTCTCTCCAGTGTGAATGCGTTGGTGGATTTTTAGATGACTGTCATGAGTGAAAGTTTTCCCACATTGCTCACAGCTGTATGGCTTCTCTCCAGTGTGAATGCCTTGGTGGCTTTTTAGATGACTGGCTTGAGTAAAAGTTTTCCCACATTGCTCACAGCTGTACGGCTTCTCTCCAGTGTGAATGCGTTGGTGGCTTTTCAGATGACTGTCTAGAGTAAAAGTTTTCCCACATTGCTCACAGTGGTATGGCTTCTCTCCAGTGTGAATGCGTTGGTGGCTTTTTAGATGACTGTCTCGAGTAAAAGTTTTCCCACATTGCTCACAGTGGTATGGCTTCTCTCCAGTGTGAATGCGTTGGTGGCTTTTTAGATGACTGCCATGAGTAAAAGTCTTCCCACATTGCTCACAGCTGTACGGCTTCTCTCCAGTGTGAATGCGTTGGTGGATTTTTAAACTACTGCCTTCACTGAAAGTTTTCCCACATTGCTCACAGCTGTACGGTTTCTCTCCAGTGTGAATGCGTTGGTGGATTTTTAGATTACTGCCTACACTGAAAGTTTTCCCACATTGCTCACAGCTGTATGGCTTCTCTCCAGTGTGAATGCGTTGGTGGATTTTTAGACTACTGCCTTCACTGAAAGTTTTCCCACATTGCTCACAGCTGTACGGTTTCTCTCCAGTGTGAATGCGTTGGTGGATTTTTAGACTACCGCCTTCACTGAAAGTTTTCCCACATTGCTCACAGCTGTACGGCTTCTCTCCAGTGTGAATGCGTTGGTGGCTTTTTAGATGACCATCTTGACTAAAACTCTTGCCACATTGCTCACAGCTGTACGGCTTCTCTCCAGTATGAGTTTTCTGGTGACTCTGTAAACACCTGGATGTTGTGAAGGCTTTGTCACAGTGCTGACAGCAGTGAGTTTTGAGTACCTTTCTTCTTCTTTGTTTCTATGAGAACAGACAAACATACAGAGAAAGAAAGAAAGAGATACATATTAAGTTAGGTGACACAACAAAAGGAAATCATCTACAACCATAGAGTTACAGTATGGGAAATGTCACAATTGCTCACAGCCTGACTCTAGGCTGTGACAGAAAAGGGGAGTGACAAATAACAAAAAAGAAAAAGTAGGGTGTCGCGATTATGGATTATAAGATAAGAAAAAACCTCTCGTAATCAGGAACATCACCTTTGGAAGAAGGAAATATTTAATTGGTTGTTTGATTAACAAATACATCAATCAATCCTTAAATGAAGGATATGTAATTATGTGGAAACTAAGTTTTACTGAGTTTTACCTCTAAAGAATTTGAATCACTTGATCTCACATCAACCCTTGATTAAAGCAATATTTAGATCCCACTTTCATTGATGGAGGGCCTCAGCTGTCTATCCTTCAGAACCACGCATACGCACACCAAGTAGAAGATCTCAGAGCGTCCGCTGGTTGTCTGCCTGCAGCTCTCACAGGTTGATGAAAGACGGAGGAAAACGTCCAATTTAACTAGTTCACTGTTTAATAACTTTCTGGAGAGATCTCAGAGTTGGCCACACGTCAAAATCATCAAAAATGTCAAAAACAAGCTGAATGCAAAACTTAATTACGTGTTTACTCAAAAAGGCCTTTTCTCTGTACACTTGCGGACAAAAATTACAATATAATAAAAACTTAAGAAAACTTTGATAAAGAATAACTAACTAAAGATTAAAAAAACAAGATAAGGTGACTAAAGTAAGAATGTGTGAGGTAAAGAAAAGAAAAGATGGACAAAGCAAAACCTGAAGCAAAGTAAAAGTCAAACCAAAAGTCAAACCAAGCCAAGTCAAGTCAAGCCAAGCCGGTTTCAGATGGAGGCAGCTGGTTTTTCTCCTGGGGAGGGCTTGTGTATCATCACAGCTACTTTGAGGATCTAATTTCCAACTTTTTACTGTGAAACTTTTCATCATCATCATCATCATTCATTCAGTATTTAATCCTGATTATAAACTGCATACTATAACCTATTAACACAGGACACAGGATGTATCTTTGTGGTATTGATATGACATCAGCTTGATTCATCAAGCTGCCATTCATACATTGTTATTCTAGTTATTCCTGGTGTAGCGGACACAGCATCAGTATGGCTCAGGACATCATCTAGTCAGAGTCACCTTTGACCCTGAGATGAGTAAATTGGACCAGGTTTGATATAGAGACTGACAGGGTCATATAAAAGTCTCCTTCAGACGTCAAACAAGGACGGAGCACAGTCAAAAGGTACGGTGTGCTCTTCACACGTCTTACTGTTGGGCCGATCATCTAGAAGTTGCTCATTCACTTGAGGTCGACGCCTGTATAAACGCATTTACGAGATTTAACACCAGGAGAGGTCAAGTGTCTGTTATGCGGTCAGATAATGGCACAAACCTGGTGGGAGCAGAAATGTTTGAAGCACTCAAAAATTGGAATCAATCAAAAATCTCAGAGGCACTCATGCAGAAAAACATTACTTGGATATTCAACTCCCCAGCAGGCTCTCATTTTGGGGGCATCTGGGAGAGGCAGATCTGTTCTGTGAGGAGTATTCTCATTCAGATCCTGAAACAGCACCCTCTTGACGATGAACGCCTCCAGACATCATTATGTGAGGTCGAGGCGATTGTCAATGGCAGGCCAATAACAAGAGTGTCAACTGATCTGAATGGAGCTCATCAACCTTGCGATTTTGAAAACTCGTGTGAGAGCCATTGGAGCGGTCACATATCGCACCTGTTCTTGTCTCAATATAAATCCTGGGTTTTAGCACTGTTGCTTTCTCTTGCATGTATTTTATCGTCTCTGTGTTGTGTGAGTTTTCTGCGTGTTCTTAATTGTGTAACTTTCCTATGCTGCTGTCTTGGCCAGGCTTCCTTTGAAAAAGAGGTCATTGTATCTCAACGGGACTGACCTGGTTACATAAAGACAAAACAAAAAAATAAAAAGTGTGGATTTGAAATGTACAGCTAAAGAAGACAATAAGTGATGATAAGTTTGAGTTTAAATGAGTCAAAATCTTGATTATGAGAGTGCATGACGCTTAAATATGTTGTAATTGTTATGCTCAGCAGTCACAATTAGGGGCTGGAATGTAAGCGCCATTCATAAGTTATTAATTATTAATTTATTAATTGCAATGGGATACCAATATTGACTATAAGTACGTTCATAAATAAACTATAAAATATTATGTTTACATTTAATTGTCAGGTATGATAGCAGATAGGGATGTGTTCAGGGATCCTGCAGCAGACCAAAGAGAAGACAATGAAAGAGCAGGTACCTGTCGGCTATGTGGAAAATGTCTCTATACAGTATTGAACTTTTTTTTTTTTAAAATACAGTTTTTGAATTTCATTATAGAAAGTCATTTTTCAGTAGCCTCAGTAGCTGCTTGAACCATTTCAACCAAGATTTTCATCAGTTTGTTATTCTACAAAAGTGTAAGGTCACAGATTTTCAGTGTACAAAAACAAACAAACAGTATACTGTATTCAGTCTAATCCCGAGTGTGTTATTCTAAATTTTGACGCCAAAATTAAATTTTTTACTGCAAATTAATATCGGTTCGAAATATTGGTTATCGGTTTCCTTGATTATTAATAATCGGTATCGGCACTTAAAAAAACATATTGGTTGATCCCTGATACATATGTTTACCTAGTTTTGCATTTCTCTTTAAATGTGGGGTGAGGGGCCCAATTTTTTAATTTTGGAGGGGGCGCTATTGAGCCATTTTGAGACCGCCTTTGACGAACACTATGAAATATCAAATTTTTCGCCAGGCTTGGACTGCGTGCAAATTTTGGTGACTTTACAGGCACGTTTAAGGCGGTGAAAAGGCAGTCAAACTCATAGATCAAGAATAAGAATAATCCTTACAGATACAATAGGGCTTCCCTAATAACAATGTGATTATGCTTGATCTTAATAATACTTTTCAGGTTTTAATGAATGGCAGCTTGATGAATCAAGCTGATGTCATATCAATGCCATAATGATACTTCCTGTGTTCTGTGTTAAGAGGTTATAGTATGCATTTTATAATCAGGATTAAATACTGAATGAATGATGAAGAAAAGTTTCATGGTAAAAAGCTGGAAATTAGATCCTCAAAGTAGCTGTGATGAATATGATTGGCTGACACACAAGCCCTCCGCAGGACAAAAAACAGCTGCACCCATCTTGCTTGACTTGGTTTGACTTTTGCTTTGCTTTGTTTTTCTTTTCTTCACATTCTTACTTTAGTCACCTTATCTTATTTTTTTAATCTTTAGTTAATCTTTATCTAAGTTTTCTTAAGTCTTTGTAATCTTGTAATTTCTGTCAGCAAACATACAGAGAAAAGTAAGCACGTCATACAGTCTTGCATTCAGCCTGTTTTTGACATTTATGATGATTTTGACGTGTGGCCAACGCTGAGATCTCTCCAGAAAGTTATTAAACAGTGAACTAGTTAAATTGGACGTTTTCCTCCATCTTTCATCAACCTGTGAGAGCTTTTGGGCCGATAAACGTCTGTCAACCCTACGACTCATCATAATCGAGAGGGGAAAAGTCTGCAGGCAGTCTGACAGAAGGCCAGCCGACCCGGATCATCCTCACAGCAACTCGCCCGGACCTGCGACGCTCTCTGAGGTCTTCCACTTGCGGACAGCTGAGGCCCTCCATCAATGAAAGTAGGATCTAAATATTGCATTAAAGGTAGGGTTGGTAATCCTGTTCAGAAACACTTTTTGTTATACTGGGTGAAATGGTCCTTCTATTATGAAAGGTATCAATACATTATGGCTTTAGAAAAAGGAACGGAAAAAATCAGATCTCTGTAGCAGCCACAGGACTGATAAAACCCCGACCAATCCGAGCCGTTCGGTGTGAATAGAAAAAACCAATCAGGTGGCTTCATGTCTAGTTTTGCATCCGCATCAAGGGGGGAGTTGTGGGTTCTCCGAGTGAGGACCACTTCCGCGTTCAAAAAGCTGCAGTCCCCCCCGCGGCCTCTGGGGGCTGGTGCCAGCAGTGAGCAATTTCCCATTGAGCCCCATGTTAAAATAGCCAACTTTACAGCTTAAAAAAACATATTTAAAGCCTGGTGCCTTTGACTTTTTTGGTCTTTACCGATAGTTTCCACCTCAGTGAACACTCTGGGGGGGGGTGAATTTTTTGTATCACAACCGTTTAAGTGTCATTTAGGCTTAAAATTCTGGCATAAATTAGGGCGTGGTTACGTTGAGTCACAGGTTCACAGACAGTTGCCAGCAGTTAGCTCTATGCTAAAGCATCGGCTGGGCTAGGCTAGGCTACACCCAGAGGTCCGCGGCTACATCCAGCAGACAGGCGCTGCGGTGTCCGTGTTTGTTTGCTTATTTTCGGGTAGTTTTTTCTGGCAATATGGCGGGTTGTGCTGTTGATTGTACTAACCGACCGACAAAGGATTCTGTGTTGCAGTTTTTTCGGTGAGTAAACCGTAGTACTATTTTACCCATAGACTGTATAAAATATATGTTACCTGGATTTTGGCACTGTATAATGACTTTATTGCCGACTCATGGTCTCTGCTGATACAGACAGATGACCAGAGTAGCTAATGTTAGCTGCTGTTGCGGTGTGTTTTGTGCTATCAGTCCGTTTAATGCGGGATATAATATAGAACATTATAGAATATACATACTGTTCTGTATTATCTTTAATTTAATATTATTATCTTTCATTTAATAATACTTATATACAGTGTCAAGAGTAACTTAAATGAATTACGTCATTGTTTTATTAAGTTATTGGCTATTTGCTCAGAAGTTCTGTAGAAGAAGTCTTGAATATGCATTTTTAATTCCTTCTATACCTTGCAGTTTAGGTGATGCTATGTGCCACATCCTCATTGGCTCACACTGGATGCTTTTGTTCTTCTTTGGGGGTTTTCCATATCATATAATGTGGTCGTGTCATATGCTTTAAGTCTGTTGTTGACTGATGAGAAAATGCAAATCTCTTATATTCATTTTGTGTTCCTATAACCAGTAACACCAATGTCTTATATTCATTTTTACATCTGAAAAAATCACTTTGCAACATTATATTCAGTTTGGTTAGCGTGACTATTTTTATGACTGTGGTAATGATTAAAAGTGTATGCGTTATACTTTGCATTCCACACTTGTAGAAGTAGAGTTATTGTGCTTGTGATTGTAAGAGGCCACAGTGCTAGAAGGCCAAGGAGTTAACACTTGCTCTTTGTTGCAGTAAATTTCCATCCTATGAGTTATTTTGACTAATGTTGAAGGTCGCAAGTGGTGGGAGAGAGAGAGACTCGACAACGGAGACAGCACGGGATGGCTCCAGAGGGAAAACAACCCACCATCTGGCGCCCTGATAACACTGATGATTTGCTACTTTGTTAGGTATAAAGCTTTTGCTCAAGGACAAAGGACTGAGCTCTGAGCTTACTCTGTGCACGGTTGGTAGTTGTGTATTGTTGATCTGCTCCTTCTTGCAAGAATTAAAAGTAACTTGACTTTTGAACTTGGTTTCAGCCTCAGTCTTGTATTTAATTTTTCTATCATTGACTCAGGTCTGCGATCTGTCAAAAATAAATAATGTATTTGGCACCAGTTCCTCTTTAATTAGCCCACAGAAACATTAAATCCTCCAGTGGAACAGCTTAGATGCATAAATTGTCCTTCTACTTGTCTCATATTGTTTACTTTCTTCCTCCTTGATATCAGCTACAGGCAGAAGTTGAGATTAAGCTGACATTTCACATACTTGCTGAGAACACATTTCAGGTCATCTTCGCATGCTCAGTATTTTTCCACTTCAAGTTACATTGTGTTCTTTGTTACAGTAGTGTGACTATGTCTAAGACAATGCAAGCATTCACTTCTTATCACTTATAAAAACCCTTATTAATTAATGCAACGTTGTTCCCTTTAATCATCACAGTAATTTCCCCAATACTTACTGCAGATTATATAATGCAAAAGTTCAAGGCTCCATGAGTATGATTCAACACCTTAAAGCAGTCTTATTATCGTCGGTTTACTGCAGGATAATGAATAATGAAAGAAGAATAAATCGGGAGGGAGATGGTTTCGTTGAGCTTTGTTTGGTGGTATCACTAGTTTCACTACAGAGCGAAGCTGATACGAAATAGAAGGAAACACTGAAACCTTTTAGTAGTTTTTACGGCTGAGAAACTGACCTGTTTATCGGTGGTAGCAGAGGGTGAGTCCGGGTTCTGGTTCTCCTCCATGCTGCTCTTGTAGTAGTTCTGCACTGTAAAAAACTAGCAAGCCTCTTCTCTTTTCTCCTGACTGCAGACCGCAACGTCTCATTTACATTTGACTTCACCCACATCGATAAGAGGTCAAGTTAACGCTTCCTAGACACAATATGATATTCTTTCAAAATAAAACTTCCGTTTAAACGTCAGAACATTTTCTAATCTACGTGTAATTTGGTAATTTGCAGCACATTGTACATGTATATAGCTAGTTATGAAGCTACTTTGTTTAGCTATCAATTATTATTCTTATATACAGTCTATGAAAGGAACAAGCAGATGTTTTGTGGCGCATTACACGTGTTAAGACAGTGAAATAGGAAATACCCCTCAAAATGGGATCTTTCATTATACAACGTGAAAAATGCAGATGAATTACACTTCATGCACGGACCCATGGCAAGGTGTTAACAATGCTCACTGACATATTGGAGCATGACAAAAAAGAAAGAAACACCCAGAAATCGAGGCTGACCAAGTAAGAAAACTCCAGTTCCCGGTGGTGCTCCTGTCCACAACCCTAAGACCAGACATCATCATGCTGTCTCAAGAGGCAAATATGTGGAGCATAAGAACTGCACACTGCTTCTCCAAGTTTAGTTCTGACTCTGGGGACAGAATCCAGATCTGTCCCAGATGACCTAAGAGATCTGGACGTTTCATAACATAGCAGCAGATAAGAAATGCATTTTGGCTTTAATTTGAATTATGGCCTGAACTAAAAGCGCAAATGACCTCTGGGCTCATTTGAACCAGGAGAAAGGATCAACAATTAGGAAACATAGACAGAAAACTCCTCATATCTACCAGAAAAAAGCCATAAACTCTAACTCACAATTCTGAGGACTTTGGTGAAGCCTCCCTGCAAATCTGAGTCAAACCTGAATTTCATGTAAATTAAGTGGCTTATCAGTGTGCAACTTATGTAATGGTATTTGTCATGTAAATATCAGAATAATGATACATCTGCTATGACAAAACTGTGTGATATTCTGTGAAGAAGATATTTAGTATATCTACTTCCTTTGACACTACTGCCCTCTAGTGACGAGTTGACTCCCTTACATGTTTAACTGTGTGATTTTGTTTTCTTAATTCAAAATGTGTTTAACTTTAGATCCATTAATCTTGTAGACATTTTAATAATACATAAGATGAGTAGTTTTACTGTAAAAATACATTTTCTATAAAGATATTTTGTTTGGAGAATTTCAGGTTGAACCCGTCTTGTTTTGGTAAACAACTTTCGTCATATTGAATATTTTTATATCATAAAGAGTTGAGTTTATATTGGAAAATGTTTCATCTAGTCTTACAATTGTTTTAATTTTATTTCATTTCCTCCAAGTATCAAACTTGTCACTGAAGATGGTTTGAGAAATCTGAATCAATCAAGGTTTGATGCCTAGACATCACAAAATATTCCAATATTTCAATTAAATGAATAAAAGTCAAATTAAATAGTCAGTTTGCAGTATGGAAAAGTAACTGTGGACAAGTTGCTTTATAGTTTCAGCTGCTAATATTTATATTGTAAACTTACATACTAAAAAGAATAATTTGACATTAGGTGAAGTTAACTTATACAATAAGCAGGTTATTTTTTTATGGTTGATTTCTGAGAGAGGAGACAGAGGGTCTTCAGTAAGCACGATGTATATCAGCGACCACTGCTTTCATGTGTGGGAGAGTGGGAGTCAAGATTTGGACGTGGACTTGGACGTACTGGATGTCCACTTGGATTACACTTAAGCTTAAGCAAAATGAGAGAGAAAAAGGCAGCCAATAACTGAACTGAAGCTAGTTGAGTTGGAAAAAAGAAACTGACTTGACTGAACTGAACTAAACTTTCAAGATAAACAAACAATTTGCATCTGAGGAGGAAATAATGAAGGACTAAATAATTTTATTGAAGTGAATGTGATACTTCCCTGGTTTTAATGAAAGATCTGAAGGTTGGACAATTTAATTTAATCTATTATTTCTATTTATTTTTTAAATATTGAACAAGCTGTGAAGAAGGGATACATTCAGATTGGTCTATTTTTATTATTATCATGGGCCAAATTTAAGTTAACATGTCAAAAGTAAATTGTGTTGTTTTATCTTGTGGAGAATAAATGTATTCTTTGTATTTTCACTGAGTCACATTTGTCTTGCTTAGCATCCTCTTTAAAAGGGCTTATAGGTAAAATACTTAATATCTCCATTACCATTTGCTTCATAGTTTTACCAAGTTGTGATGTAAGTACTATTGGTCTGTAATTAGATAGATATAAAGATTATTTCCCCAGTTTCAAAATTCGTACAATTGATCATTTTCAGCTTGTGGAATTTTTCCCTGTTCTCCAAACTTTATTAAACAAGGGCATTCAGGGCAATAAAAGAAAGAATAAAGAACATAAAATAATAAGTATAAAAACAATGAAAACAATTGGAAATGAAAAAAGGAAACAAAAACAAAATACATGATGATTCCTAAACAATGCAGTGGTGCACACAATGCATTACTATAGACTATACAATAGGCTGATTCCATTACTGAAGATGCATTGAGTATGACCATTTATGGGCATATAGTATTCGTGGTACTATCTGTGAAGTCTTAAAGACTCTCAACAGAAGACCGTTTCCTCAGAATCGTGGTGGCATCATGCATCAGATGAGTGTATTGATAATACTTTGATTCTCCTTTGCTGAGCTGCAATAAACACTTTCAGCATGAGACATCCCGGACTCCTGTTCACTTTTCTCTACTGCTGAGGTTAACTATTGACAAACTAATTCTCCATAACACAAATGACAGTAACTATATGATGAACGTTGAAATGTTTTGAATACACACATATTAGAGTTTGGAAAGACCCAATATTCAAATGTTATCTGCTTCTTTAATAGATACCTGGAGGTTGTTACTGTGTCTTCTGGAATAGTGGCCTCAGTGGGAGTACAGACCAACTAATCCTATTGTCATCCCTATCCAGATTAAAGCTGCTTTCCAAGATGAGGCCCACAAACAGTCCAAACCTGACCACCTATCCGAGTCTTCCTTTGTGTCTCTAACATGGTCCTCTTAAATTTTTTCAGACTTTCCAAGGCTCTTGATATGAACTCTGAACATGGGAAAAAGAGAGAGAAGCCTCCTTAGCTTGAGCTTCAGACTGATCCTTCAAACCTGAATCATTCCCTTAATTTCTGTCTTAAACCTAACATCATTAACACTCTACATATTTTATCTCCTCATTTAGTGTCACAATTAGCCCAGTCTGTACCCAAACATACTATAACATTCTTATAACCATTATGATTATTTGTTCCTTAATCGTTTGTAAAACCAAAAAAATTATCCTTAATCCACTTTAAACTCTTTTAAAAAAACTTCAAGGTTTGTTTTACTTCAACTATAAGTACATTTCACCATCATATATATCTTTTGCACAGAACATTATAGAGTTGAAAGATGGGAAGGCCCATTTCTGGTGTAAAAATGCTCTTCGTTTTCGTCCGCTGACAATTTTATGTGATTTACACTTTGAACACTTCTACGACTTGATATTTAATGTGAAAAAGCAAAAATCTTTGAGGGTAAAAGTGAACGACAACAAACTTGGTGGCTTTTTAGATGACTGGCTTGAGTAAAAGTTTTCCCACATTGCTCACAGCTGTACGGCTTCTCTCCAGTGTGAATGCGTTGGTGGATTTTGAGACTGTCATCTCGAGGAAACGTTTTCCCACATTGCTCACAGCTGTACGGCTTCTCTCCAGTGTGAATGCGTTGGTGGATTTTGAGACTGTCATCTCGAGGAAACGTTTTCCCACATTGCTCACAGCTGTACGGCTTCTCTCCAGTGTGAATGCGTTGGTGGATTTTGAGATTGTCATCTCGAGTAAAAGTTTTCCCACATTGCTCACAGCTGTACGGCTTCTCTCCAGTGTGAATGTGTTGATGTTTTTTTAGGTTGCCGTTGTCAGTGAAAGTTTTCCCACATTGCTCACAGCTGTACGGCTTCTCTCCAGTGTGAATGCGTTGGTGCATTTTTAGATGACTGTTTCGACTAAAAGTTTTCCCACATTGCTCACAGCTGTACGGCTTCTCTCCAGTGTGAATGCGTTGGTGCATTTTTAGATGACTGTTTCGACTAAAAGTTTTCCCACATTGCTCACAGTTGTAGGGCTTCTCTCCAGTGTGAATGTGTTGGTGGATTTTTAGACCACCGCTTTCACTGAAGGTTTTCCCACATTGCTCACAGCTGTACGGCTTCTCTCCAGTGTGAATGCGTTGGTGGATTTTTAGGGTGCTGTTTTCAGTGAAAGTTTTCCCACATTGCTCACAGCTGTACGGCTTCTCCCCAGTGTGAATGTGTTGGTGGATTTTGAGACTATCACCTCGTGGAAACGTTTTCCCACATTGCCCACAGCTGTACGGCTTCTCTCCAGTGTGAATGCGTTGATGTTTTTTTAGGGTGCCGTTGTCAGTGAAAGTTTTCCCACATTGCTCACAGCTGTACAGCGTCTCTCCAGTGTGAATGCGTTGATGGATTTTGAGACTATCAACTCGAGCAAACGTTTTCCCACATTGCTCACAGCTGTACGGCTTCTCTCCAGTGTGAATGCGTTGATGCTTTTTTAAACTGCTGTCTTGCCTGAAAGTTTTCCCACATTGCTCACAGCTGTACGGCTTCTCTCCAGTGTGAATGCGTTGGTGGTTTTTTAGAGTGCTGTTTATAGTGAAAGATTTCCCACATTGCTCACAGCTGTACGGCTTCTCTCCAGTGTGAATGCGTTGGTGGATTTTTAGATTACCGGCTTGAGTAAAAGTTTTTCCACATTTCTCACAGCTGTATTGTTTCTCTCCAGTATGAGTTTTCTGGTGACTCTGTAAACACCTGGATGTTGTGAAGGCCTTGTCACAGTGCTGACAGCAGTGCATTTTCAGTATCTTTCTTCTTTGTTTCTATGACAAACAAATAAAGAAAGAGAAAGAAAGAAAGATATTAAGTTAGGTGGGTGAATGTGTGGCATTAGATGGGGAAACAAAGGCTCAGCAGGCCAAGGTGTGTTACATCTTACTGATCAGTGTGCCTGCTAATCAGGAACCCGCCTCTGCAGACAAAACACAGCAGTAACAAGAGGAGCAAAGTAGAGGTGTCATTGCAAGGATCCAGGGTTTCTTAAACTTGACTCTGACCAGACTAATTCAGGACATCTTGGCCTCTCCTGACCTTTATGTAAACCCATTATTAGTTTTTCCCCATTTCATAAAATAAAATGACACCATTTACAAAAAAACCCAAAACAACAAACAAGACAATCACGAAACTGTAGAGATATTGATATGGACAAAATCAGACACCTGAATATGATTAAGGTCCTAATCAGAGATGTGCTGCTATGATCATCATTAGTTCAAAATATCACAGTAAATGATACTGTCAAATGGCACAATCATATTAACTGATAAAATCTGATAGTAAATGTTGGGTTTGTTTGTGTGTTTGGTGGGGTAACAGTATATAACCAAGTTTCACTTTGTTGCAAACAAAGCTAGAAAATGTTTACTTTTAGTTTGAAGAATTTTCCATCCTCCCACTCATGTGCAGTACACAAAGTAAAATTCCTGTACAAAAACATCGTAAGTATTAAAAGTTCATGTAGAAAGTGCAGTGTTAACAAAATGTAGTCAAAGTATTAAGTGAAAGTGGTGTTTTTTGCTTCCTTTAACTGATACATTATTATAAGTGACATCATTAGATTGTGGACACAACATTTTGATGTTCTAACTACCGCAACAGATATTATTATTTTTATTATCTTAAAATTGACCATGTAGAAGCCAATATCTTAACGACGGATAACATAATACATTTACCCATTTTTTAATGTAATAAGCCAATAACGTAATAAGTTATTAATGTTATAACTGAAGCCAACAATGTAATAATATACTAATATCACAGTATTTAAGTTTCATTTATTGGATATAACTGTGGAAATGCATGCACTCTCTCTCTGTGTGTCTGTGTGACAAAACACAGCACCTCTCTTGACCTTTATGTGAAACCATTATTAGTTTTTCCCCAACACAAAGAGACACAGAGAGAGAGAGAGAGAGAGAGAGAGAGAGAGAGAGAGAGAGAGAGAGAGAGAGAGAGAGAGAGAGAGAGAGAGAGAGAATGCATTTTCACAGTTTTATCCAATAAATGACACTTCAACGAAGTGATATCAGTATATTGTTATGTTATCTGCTTCAGTCTCCGAGAGAGAGAGAGACAGAGAGGCCAATAACATAATAGCTTATTACATTACTGGCAAAAAGTTATTACATTATTGGTTCAGGACTATTATTGTATTATTAGCTCATTACATTAAAGAACAAAGGGCAAATTTACTACGTTATCTATGGTTATTATGATATCGGCTTCTACAGACTTGTGGAAAACCCTATAAGTCTTTGACCCATATTTTAACTAACGTAGGCCTGATAATAGGAGCCATACTGTTAATCTTAATGTTGGTTATGTGTGCTAGCTACAGCTAAAGGACAATATCCTGTAATGGCCTGAAACTGACCCTGAAATGTTGATGGACACTTGTAAGAAAGAAGAAGAGCTGTATTTAAAAAAAAAAGCTGGAATATAAACTTATTATGCATTAAAGCTGATGAAAGCTTTGAGACACATTGTTATTTTAGTATAAATAAATAAAAAACAATACTCACTGGAACATAGACAATATACTGTAACTTTAGTAATGGTGTTTTAAGAAAAGTTTTAGAGATAATGGAGTACAAGTCCCTGAATTTAAAGAGGAAAGCTTGGAAATAACTGTGTAAAATGCTCCAACACATGAAAGAGAAAGATACAAAGAAAACTGAGCTCCACCCCAGGTAAAGCTCAAACAGATGAACTATAAGAATGAGATTCACCAACAGCCATTCAGTGTGTTTGTTGACATGCTAACTAAAATGGAGGCGGTGGTCAACAATGAGTTAGTTGTAGACTTTTCCGACCCCCACAGAAATCGTGACTTCAGGCTACAAAAGCTACTCGCCATCTCCGCTTCTGTTTAAATATATTTACTTAAAGCAGTCTTATTATCGTCGGTTTACTGCAGGATAATGAATAATGAAAGAATAGTAAATCGTGAGCGAGATAGTTTTTATGGGGGATTTCACTACAGATTGAAGCTTATTCGCAATAGAAGGAAACACTGAAACCTTTTAGTAGTTTTTACGGCTGAGAAACTGACCTGTTTATCGGTGGTAGCAGAGGGTGAGTCCGGGTTCTGGTTCTCCTCCATGCTGCTCTTGTAGTAGTTCTACTCTGTGAAAAACGACCAGGGCTCTTCTCTTTGTTTCGCGGTTTTCTTCTTCTTCTTCTTTGTCTTCTTCTTCTTCCTCTGGTTTCTTTATCGGTTGGCAAACTAGTTTAAAGGCGAATTACCGCCACCTACCGGACTGAAATGTGAAACAGCAGATGAGCAGGCAAAAACCCACCTGAGTTCTCAAATTCTCTCTAATAGCCCCGTTTCGTCCAAGAACTTGATTTTGTGACTATATTTCAGCATTATATGTTGCTAGCAAAGAGTATTCCCCTGTGAATTTTATATTTTATGATTATTTATGTTTTTGAACATTTAACCCAGTAATAAGTTGATAAAGTTTTAGGAAATAATTGTTATATCTTGATATCAATCTGCATATAAAACAATTAAACAATGACATTAGGTGAATTTAACTTGTATGATAGGCAGGTTATTTGTTTATGATTGATTTCTGAGAGAGGAGACAGAGGATCTTTAGCAAGCAGGACATATATCAGCGACCACCGCTTTCATGTGTGGGAGAGTCAGAGCCAAGACTTCGACGTGGACCTGGACCATCCGTCCAGATCTCCACTTGGATTACAGTTAAGCAAAATGAGAGAAAAAAAGGCAGCCACTAACAGAACGGTAACTACATAGTTGAATGGGAAAAAAGAAACTTACTGACTTGATTGAACTGAACTAAACTTTCAAGGAAAACAAACAAATTGCATCAGAGGGGGAAATAATGAAGGACTAAATAATTGTATTGAAGTGAATGTGATACTTCCCTGGTTTTAATGAAAGATCTGAAGGTTGGACAATTTAATTTAATCTATTATTTCTATTCATTTTTTAAATACTGAACAAGCTGTGAAGAAGGGGTACATTCAGATTGGTCTAGTTTTATTATTATCATGGACCAAATTTAAGTTAACATGTTAAAAGTAAATTGTGTTGTTTTTTTCTTGTAGAGAATAAATGTATTCTTTATATTTTTACTGAGTCACATTTGTCTTGCTTAGCATCCTCTTTAAAAGGGCCTATAGGTAAAATACTTGTGTGTACATACCTATTTCATTACAAGTAGTGGTTACATCTCCTTTCTATTAAAATAAGTTAATATCTCCATTACCATTTGCTTCATAGTTTGACCAAGTTGTGATCTAAGTACTATTGGTCTGTAATTAGATAGATCTTAAGATTATTTCCCCAGTTTCAAAATTGGTACAATAATTGATCCTTTTCAGCTTGTGGAATTTTTCCCTGTTCGCCAAACTTTGTTAAACAATTTTAACATTGCTAGGAAAGCACTGTCCTGCATATGAGCTAATATACAACACAAATGCCATATGTTTCTGGTGATGGCCTCTTTAACTCAAACAAACTAAAAGGTAAGTGTTTGGTGCTCTGATGAATGATGCAGGCTTACTACATATAACTTGATTTATTAACAGCAGTAAGGAGGATGCAATGTAACATAAATGGCTGCTTTATCTAGCACACTGTGACAGCACTGACAACCTGGTGTTAGAAATCAACTGGTTTTCCTGTCAACTGGTCACTTTTGTTTGTAAGTGTTGGGCCTCTGTCATGGCAACTGCAGATGTTTCACTGAGAGAAAATGTAGCTCACTTTGTGAATGCCTAAATATACTTCTATATTTATCATCAAACTGTCGCTGATGGTTTAAGCATTGCTTCTTGTACACATTTCAAAACATGAGTAATATTTTTCATCAAAAGATCATCTCCATAAGGAATCATAAGCTTTTTACTTTGATTTAAACTGGCAGTTCACAAGTTCCTCTTGTATTTTACTTGCATATATTTACCTATATTACTGATGAGAAAGTCGTGCGTAGATCATTTACAAATAACAAGTCACCATCTGCTGGTCTTTGCTGTCATTCAGAGTTGTATTCAAACAACAAGGATATTAAAACATGTAACCTAATTAGATGCACAACACAAGATACAATAAAGTTTTAAAAAATACCAAATGAAACAAGATTGAAATAAAGTCTGAGATATATTTGTACATAAACAGCACTCTCTACAAACAAAGACTTTCTCTAGACAAGAACGTAGTCAAACAGAATCAATCAATCTTTATTTATATTGTACCAAATCACAACAAAAGGCACTGCACACACAGAGAAGTCTAGACCGTACTCTTTAAATTTAGCTAAAAGTGACTCAACACTCCTACATGAGCAAGCACGTAGTGCTAAAACAGAGGTTTGCTGAAAAACTGGTTAACTAATAAAACACAAAATGCATGCAAGAAGAACAAAATAAGGAATCCAAGAAAACTTTGTACATTTTGAAGTCAAATGCATGCATCATTCTGGTGCACTCGGGGCAATAAAAGAAAGAATAAAGAACATAAAATAATAAGTATAAAAACAATAAAAACAATTGGAAATGAAAAAAGGAAACAAAAACAAAATACATGATAATTCCTAAACAATGCAGTGGTGCACACAATGCACTACATAATACATTAATGATCAATAATACATGAAACAGTGCAGTGGTGCATTCATTTAAAAAGTTTTGCACACAGCTCCGGTCAAACAATAGCAATTATGTCTTAGATGTTCCCACACAATGTTACACATTACTTTAACTTTAACAACACTGCATTGCTGTGGCACCCAAGGTCAGAGGATATGACTGTATGACTCCCTAACTCCACAGATGGGTAACTGTGTTTCCTTGTTTGTAGAATAACAAACCAATAGGCTGATTCCATTACTGAAGATGCATTGAGTATGACCATTTGTGGGCATATAGTATTCATGGTACTATCTGTGAAGGCTTAAAGACTCTCCACAGAGGACAGTTTCTTAAGAATCGTGGTGGCATCATGCATCAGACGAGTGTATTGATAATACTTTGATTCTCCTTTGCTGAGCTGCAATAAAACACTTTCAGCGTAAGACATCCCGGACTCCTGTTCACTTTTCTCTACTGCTGAAGTTAACTATTGACAAACTGACACAAACACAAATGACAGTTATTATATGATGACCGTTGAAATTGTTTGAATACATACATATTACAGTTTGGAAAGACCCGATATTCAAATGTTATCTGCTTGTTTAATAGATATCTGGAGGTTGTTACTGTGTCTTCTGGAATAGTGGTCTCAGTGGGAGTACAGACCAACTAATCCTATTGTCATCCCTGTCCAGATTAAAGCTGCTTTCCAAGATGAGGTCCACAAACAGTCCAAACCTGACCACCTATCAGAGTCTTCCTTTGTGTCTCTAACATGGTCCTCTTAAATTTTTCAGACACTCCAAGGCTCTTGATATGTTACTGTCCTTTTCGTGTGATCCTCAGAACTACTGCATACATAAAATATTTTCCACAGGATCACTGTTATTTATGTTATACTTAAATAAAACATGTCTCAGATGACATGTACTTTGTTGTGGTAATAATTTGGAACAACTCTAAGATATAGATGAAAAATAACTGAAAATGATAAGGAGTTGGCTTGATTCTAAATATTTGATGTACATGTTTACTGTTAATTTTATTGCTTAACCTGGGGCCTGTTTCAGGAAGCAGGTTTAACTAACTCTGAGTTAAAACCTTAACTCTGGGTTGACCAACTCTGAGCTGTCAAATTCATAGTTTTCGGTTTCAGAACAAGTGTTAACAGTTAGTTCAATCAACTCTGAGTCAAAGTAACTGAGTGAAGCTCGTACATGAAGAGATACCAAGCTGTCATCAATGGAGCACTGATAACATGATTCACCATGACAACTGGAGAAACAAAGGGAGTGATTGAGAGAGAGAGAGAGAGAGAGAGAGAGAGAGTGAGAGAGTGAGAGAGTGAGAGAGAGAGAGAGAGACCTGCAACAAAAGTTCCTCACTGGTATCGAACCAGCAACACTGTCACTATGAGACATGCGCAGTAACCACTTTGCTATCAATACCCTTCATTGCATTTCTGACAGCCCGACAGAGGGTTGCCTTGGAAACATGCTCTGTGTAACCGATGTTGCATATAAAACCATGAAAAGAAAAAAACACTAAGTACAACACAAAGAACTTGTTCTGAACTGAGAGCATGTCCACGATTTGTGTCCTACAGACGATACGAGGGCTGAGAATATTATTCAGAAAAATGATCGATTGTACAGAAAAATGGAAACACTCAAACAGAACATCATCAGAGATAAAACTGACCCCAGCGGGGTCTGATCACTCTGACGCTGATGTCGAAGATGTCTGCTTCGTATTTGTGCTTCAATATTAACTGACTCTTAAAGGACACACCATGTCTGACAGCTCCTTCAGTCTGAAGGCTTCAGTTAAAAAGGAAGAGAAACTCAGAGTTAGTAGAAGAAAACCTGCCAGCAAGCAGGTTAGATTCACGGAGTATGTTGCCAGGGTAACTAATTCAGAGTTAAGCTGAACTGGCTTTGTGAAACCGTAAAAACAGAGTTTCCTTGAAAGTTTTCATTAAACCTGCTTTCTGAAAAGGGCCTCTGCTCTGTTTTCTAATACATTTGTTTTTTAACATGTTCCAAACAAAATTCTGAACATGGAAAAAAAATAGAGAAAAAAAACTGTCGATGAAGCTTCTTTACCTTGAGCTTCAGACTGATCCTTCAAACCTGAACCATTTCTTTGGAACAAACTGAAGGTATTAAATCATTGACATAAACTAAGTACTATGAGTTCTCAACCTTTTTTAACACTTATGACATCTAATTGACCCCCAATTGAACCTAAGTTTATCTTGTCAATTTTTTACCTGTTCTTTTCACGGTTGATTACATTTAGAAGAAAAATGAAAAAAAAAATTCAATCATTATAATAATGATTACTTTATGAGACATGTTCCCTTAATTTCTGTCTTAAACCTAACTTCATTAACACTCTACATATTTTATCTCCTCATTTCGTGTCACAATTAGCCCAGTCTGTACCCAAACATACTATAACATTCTGATAACCATTATGATGAATTGTTCCATAATCTTCTGTAAAACCAAAAAAATAATCCTTAATCCACTTTAAACTCTTTTGAACTAACTAAAGTTTGTTTTAGTTCAACTATAAAGTACCTTTCACCATCATACATATTTGCTGGCCCACTTTTTTTCTATTACAAAGAAGATTATAGAGTTGAAAGATGGGAAGGCCTGTTTCTGGTGTAATAATGCTCTTCACTTTCCTCCGCTGACAATTTTATGTGATGCACACTATGAACACTTCTACGACTTGATATTTAATGTGAAAAAGCAAAAATCTTGAAGGGTAGAAGTGAACGACAACAAACGTGATGGCTTTTTAGATGACTGGCATGAGTAAAAGTTTTCCCACATTGTTCACGGCTGTACGGCGTCTCTCCAGTGTGAATACGTAGGATGTTTTTTTAGGGTGCCGTTGTGAGTGAAAGTTTCCCACATTGCTCACAGCTGTACGACGTCTCTCCAGTGTGAATGCGTTGGTGGATTTTGAGACTATCATCTCGAGGAAACGTTTTCCCACATTGCTCACAGCTGTACAGGTTCTCTCCAGTGTGAATGCGTTGGTGGATGTTTAGACTACTGCCTTGACTGAAAGTTTTCCCACATTGCTCACAGCTGTACGGCTTCTCTCCAGTGTGAATGCGTTGATGCTTTTTTAAACTGCTGTCTTGCCTGAAAGTTTTCCCACATTGCTCACAGCTGTACGGCTTCTCTCCAGTGTGAATGCGTTGGTGGATTTTAAGATCACTGCCTTGACTGAAAGTTTTCCCACATTGCTCACAGCTGTACGGCTTCTCTCCAGTGTGAGTGCGTTGATGTTTTTTTAAACTACCGCGATCAATGAAAGTTTTCCCACATTGCTCACAGCTGTACGGCTTCTCTCCAGTGTGAATGCGTTGGTGGATTTTTAGATGACCGCTTCCACTGAAGGTTTTCCCACATTGCTCACAGCTGTACGGCTTCTCTCCAGTGTGAATGCGTTGGTGGATTTTCAGATGACTGTCTCGATTAAAAGTTTTCCCACATTGCTCACAGCTGTACGGCTTCTCTCCAGTGTGAATGAGTTGGTGGATTTTTAGATTACTATCGTGAGTGAAAGTTTTCCCACATTGTTCACAGCTGTACGGCTTCTCTCCAGTGTGAATGCGTTGGTGGATTTTTAGACTACTGCCTACACTAAAAGTTTTCCCACATTGCTCACAGCTGTACGGCTTCTCTCCAGTGTGAATGCGTTGGTGGATTTTTAGATGACAGCTTCCACTGAAGGTTTTCCCACATTGCTCACAGCTATACGGCTTCTCTCCAGTGTGAATGCGTTGGTGGATTTTTAGATGACCGCTTCCACTGAAGGTTTTCCCACATTGCTCACAGCTATACGGCTTCTCTCCAGTGTGAATGCGTTGGTGGATTTTTAGATGACCGCTTCCACTGAAGGTTTTCCCACATTGCTCACAGCTGGACGGCTTCTCTCCAGTGTGAGTGCGTTGGTGGGTTTTCAGATGACTATCTCGACTAAAAGTTTTCCCACATTGCTCACAGCTGTACGGCTTTTCTCCAGTGTGAATGCGTTGATGTTTTTTTAGGGTGCCGTTGTGAGTGAAAGTTTTCCCACATTGCTCACAGCTGTACGGCTTCTCTCCAGTGTGAATGCGTTGGTGGATTTTGAGACTATCATCTCGAGGAAACGTTTTCCCACATTGCCCACAGCTGTACGGCTTCTCTCCAGTGTGAATGCGTTGATGTTTTTTTAGGGTGTTGTTGTCAGTGAAAGTTTTCCCACATTGCTCACAGCTGTACGGCTTTTCTCCAGTGTGAATGCGTTGATGTTTTTTTAGGGTGTTGTTGTCAGTGAAAGTTTTCCCACATTGCTCACAGCTGTACGGCTTCTCTCCAGTGTGAATGCGTTGGTGGATTTTAAGATGACCGTCTTGACTGAAAGTTTTCCCACATTGCTCACAGCTGTACGGCTTCTCTCCAATGTGAATGCGTTGGTGGATTTTTAGATGACTGTCTCGACTAAAAGTTTTCCCACATTGCTCACAGCTGTACGGCTTTTCTCCAGTGTGAATGCGTTGATGTTTTTTTAGGGTGCCGTTTTCAGTGAAAGTTTTCCCACATTGCTCACAGCTGTACGGCTTCTCTCCAGTGTGAACGCGTTGGTGGATTTTTAGATTACTGCCTTGACTGAAAGTTTTCCCACATTGCTCACAGCTGTACGGCTTCTCTCCAGTGTGAATGCGTTGGTGGATTTTTAGATTACCGGCTTGAGTAAGAGTTTTTCCACATTGCTCACAGCTGTATGGCTTCTGTCCGGTATGAGTTTTCTGGTGACTCTGTAAACACCTGGATGTTGTGAAGGCTTTGTCACAGTGCTGACAGCAGTGCGTTTTCAGTATCTTTCTTCTTTGTTTCTATGACAAATATACAAAGAAAGAGAAAGAAAGAAAGAAAGACGGATATTAAGTTAGGTGGGTGAATGTGTGGCATTAGATGGGGAAACAAAGGCTCAGCAGGCCAAGGTGTGTCACATCCTACTGATCAGTGTGCCTGCTAATCAGGAACCTGCCTCTGCAGACAAAACACAGCAGTAACAAGAGGAGCAAAGTAGAGGGGTCATTGCAAGGATCCAGGGTTTCTTAAACTTGACCCTGACCAGACTAATTCAGGACATCTTGACCTCTCCTGACCTTTATGTGACCCCATTATTAGTTTTTCCCCATTTAATAAAATAAAATGAGACCATTTACGAAAAACCCCAAAACAAAAAACAAGACAATCACAAAACTGTAGAGATATTGATATGGACAAAATCAGACACCTGAATATGATTAAGGTCCTAATCAGAGATGTGCCACTATGATCATCATTAGTTCAAAATATCACGGAAAATGATACTGTCAAATGGTACAATCATATTAAGTGGCAGAATCTGATAGTAAATGTTGGGTTTGTTTGTGTGTTTGGTGGGGTAACAGTATATAACCAAGTTTCACTTTGTTGCAAACAAAGCTAGAAAATGTTTACTTTTAGTTTGAAGAATTTTCCATCCTCCCACTCATGTGCAGTACACAAAGTAAAATTCCTGTACAAAAACATCATAAGTATTAAAAGTTCATGTAGAAAGTGCAGCGTTAAAAAAATGTAGTCAAAAAATTTAAGTGAAAGTGGTGTTTTTTGCTTCCTTTAACTGATACATTATTATAAGTGACATCATTAGATTATTAATAATAGATTGAGCAGTAGGTAAATGACAAAATGTTACTGGAAAAATCTCACTTTCATGTATTAGTGAACACAGTTCAGTCAATAACAAAACAGCATGACCGGACAAACAATCATTTTTCATTTTAAAATGTAACATGTTGAGTTTCACTAGACATAAATAGTTGGTTTTGAACCAGTTTTACACTGTAGAAAAAGATAATGTAATTATATGAGGGATTTAGATAGGGAACTATGCAAAGATAAACTCTGTAAAGCAGAAATGAAGAAGACAGATGTATTGTGTTGATATAAAGTTTATGAGTTGTTAAATAAATCTGGAAGGAACGAGATGCACTGTGTTGTAATTGGTTCTATTTTACAAGTCACATATTTGTCACTCCTGGGACCCATAAACATTACAGTAATCAATAACATTTCCTGAACCCCTTTAATTAGTACTAAAATATAGTTGAAATGAACATTTTGCCAGGAACAATAATGTAGAAACCATTAATATTAGAGAAAGTATTAGTGGAAATAAATGGGAGGTTGTCCTTAAGTATTGCTACTAGCCTGGGTCTCATCTTAAATCTTTAAATGAAAAATGATTGGTTGTCCAGTAATGCTGTGTTGTTATTGGCTGAACTATGTTCACTAATACATGAAAGTGAGATCTTTCCAGTAAAATGTTGTCATTAAGACACTGCTCATCTCTTATTCATAATCTAATGATGTCACTTATAATAATATAACAGTTAAAAGAAGCAAAAAACACCACTTTCACTTAATACTTTGACTACATTTTGTTAATACTGCACTTTTCTACATGTACTTTTACTAGGTATGATTTTTTGTACAGGAATTTTACTTTACTGGATTATTTTTATATTGCTGTATTGGTACTTTTCAAAGATCTGCTCCCAATTATGCCAGCGTTTTCTTCAGCTGACTGGTGAGTCTTAAGTACATTTAAGAAGGCGACTGTGACATGATAGAACATACATGAGATTATTTAGAAAAGTTCTAAAATAAATGTAAATCCTTTATTTTACATGTTAAATATGATAAGGAAATTCATTTAAGATAAATCATGGTCACACCACAGTTTTTTAAGGACAGTGCCACAAAAATCACCTCATTTAAAATGTTGACATGAATGTTTGTGGACACAACATTCTTGATATTTTAACTTCTGCAACAGATGTTACTATTTTTATTATTATCTTAAAATTGACCATGTAGAAGCCAATAACTTAACGACAGATAACATAATACATTTACCCATTTTTTATGTAATAAGCCAATAACAAAATAAGTTATTAATGTTATAACTGAAGCCAATAATGTAATATACTAATATCACAGTATTTAAGTTTCATTTATTGGATATAACTGTGAAAATGCAGAAAGAGAGAGAGAGAGACAGAGAGAGAGAGAGAGAGAGAGAGAGAGAGAGAGAGAGAGAGAGAGAGAGAGAGAGAGAGAGAGAATGCATTTCCACAGTTATATCCAATAAATGAAACTTCAACAAAGTGATATCAGTATATTGTTATGTTATCTGCTCCAGTCACCAAGAGATGTTGGTTATGTGTGCTAGCCACAGCTAAAGGACAATACCCTGTAATGACCTGAAACTGACGCAAATCCAGATATTGAGCTAGAAAATGTTGATGAACTGGAAAGAAAACTGCATGACTTTATGATTACCCAGTTAACTATCAAAGTTTTAAGAAAATCTTAGAATATAAACTTATTATGCATTAAAGCTGATGCAGGCTTTGAGACACAATGTTATTTTAGTATAAATCAAAATAAACCAATACTCACTGGAACATAGACAATATACTGTAACTTTAGTAATGGTGTTTCAACTGAGCTCCACCTCAGGTAAAGCTCAAACAGATGAACTATAAGAATGAGATTCACCAACAGCCATTCAGTGTGTTTGTTGCATGAACAGCTCTCGGTTTGCTTGAATCACATTTTTGATGCACAGTCCACTGAACTCTGCTTGACTCAGTGTTTTTTCTTTATTAATTGATAATACATGTTGTGGAGAACCGTAACTTTCAACTGGTCTAGTTAAAGGTTTTTTCTCCTGGCACTAAGACATGCTAACTAAGATGGAGGCGGTGCTCAACAATGAGTTAGTTGTAGACTTTTCCGACCCCCCGCAGAACTCGTGACTTCAGGCTACAAAAGCTACTCGCCATCTCCGCTTCTGTTTAAATATATTTACTTAAAGCAGTCTTATTATTGTCGGTTTACTGCAGGATAATGAATAATGAAAGAATAGTAAATCGGGAGGGAGATAGTTTTTATGGGGGATTTCGTTAAACTTTGTCTGGTATCACTAGTTTCACTACAGAGCGAAGACGAAATAGAAGGAAACACTGAAACCTTTTAGTAGTTTTTACGGCTGAGAAACTGACCTGTTTATCGGTGGTAGCAGAGGGTGAGTCCGGGTTCTGGTTCTCCTCCATGCTGCTCTTGTAGTAGTTCTGCTCTGTGAAAAACTCACAGAGGGTCCGCTTGTTCTTTTATCCAATTTCGACAATGAAAATTGAAAAAGGAAGTCGAGTGCCGGAAACAGCCTTCAAAGTAAAATTGGGCGTCTTGAAGTGTGTTGGCCGCAGCTGTCAGTTTAAGGAGAAATGAAAATAAATACAACCTAACAACAAAAAGCCTAAATAATTTAGATAATTCATAACTGTTATACAGTGATGTCTCCGCCACTTCCCATAACTGAGAGTAATCACCGGGATTTTCAAAGTAAACCGTGTTTGAGACAGACACTAAGCTGCTGCTGCTTATATAACTTATTGTTACACATTGAAATGACTATAGATCATACCTCTGTGTAATGCAACACGTCTTACAACAGTGAAACAGGAAATACGCCAGAATGGGATTTTTCATTATACAACGTAACCAATACAGATGAATTGTACTTCATGCACGGACCCCCCTGACTGCTGACCTCAATGTCTCATTTATATTTGACTTCACCCACATCGATCTACAGTCAAGGTAACGCTTACTAGACACAAAGAGTCTTTCAAAATAAAACTTCCGGTTAAACGTCATAATATCTTCTAATCTACTTGTAATTGGCAGCACATTGTACATAATGTACATTGTTATAAAGCTACTTTGTTTAGCTATCAAATATTATTCACCAGTTTATTATTAAAATAAACAAGATTATTTGGCATTTCTTTCATGGGGGCAACCTAGATACTCCGCTCTGCTTCTCATCCCACAAATGCATGTTTCTTACAAATGTGGCTCCATTTAAAAGGTAACATAAACAGGCTTTCCAACGGTATAAGATTTATTGCCAAGAAGCATTGTTACAACAAAGAGATACTCTACCAAACACAAATGTCCTTACTTTTTGTGCTATGTTTTTATATATGTAACAGGGTTGTTATAGATTAATGAAGTTCATCGAAATGTATTTTTTTATATTCCTTCAATATTTATTTTATTTTGAAAGCAAGGTATTTTGTTGTTTTCCATTCTCATTATTATCTTTGAAATAAGTTAATATTTTGTGTTTATCTATGCAAAGCTCCTTTTATTTGTTGTAATTCAGTATCCTCCTGTGGCCTGTGGTGATAAATAAATGTTTTTTTATTTCAACAGCTAGCTATGTTTGTATTTTCTGTGTATTTTTATGTTTATTCTAAAATTCTGTGGGAAACACTGATATATATTAGATAATGTGATGTCATGGCAACTGTAATGCATTCGCAGTTTTGCACCCAAACTACAGAACCTATTTAGGCTCTGTCTTTAAGTCAGACAAATGATCAAACAAATGTTGAAGAACTAAAAAGACCAATTACCAGCTAACACACAGTGAACTGGGGCTTCTAGGGCCAGCAGCAGCAGCGTTTCCCCAGTTGGCCGTCTACTCTTGTCCAATAAATTATTGGGTGTTGAAAATAGGAATTAGTTTCAGTTTTGTTTAGTTTTTTCAATGTTATAAAGCTAAATAAGTAAAAATGTATCAAATCTGCACAGTGAGGATATGGTTGAACTATTCTCATAACTTTACCACATCTCAGGTGTAATAACGATTGATGGAAAAACTACAAACTATTTTTGGGTTTGCAGGATTCTTGTAGACCATATTTAAAAACTAGAAAGGCAGGCACTATATCTGACAAGGTACAGTTCTCATGCTTTCCCAGATGTAGTCCTGCACACCTAACACACAGAAAAACTTGACATTTTAGTATTTTCAATACTAGTACTGTGTTTACTACCCGTTATGAATCTTTTCATAATGTTAAGTGTAACTTCTCATGTAGTGCTCAAATAAAACAAACCATGTTTATGTCTTTATTTAATCTTTTTACAATTATGCACATTAAGTTTTAATACAATTTAATCAGAAACTAATTCAATCAGAAACCGATCTGCAGTTTCCATGGTACGTACAATCAAACTAGAAGCTCCCCAGTTGTGCTTATATTTTACATATATAAATTTATCAACGTTATCAATAGGAAAATAGTGTATGAAGTACTTACAAATGACACAAGTGACCCTCTGCTGATCTTTGTGGTCATTCAGAGCTGTATTACAACCAACAAGGACAGTAAAGCATACAACCTAAACAGATACATAACACAAGATGCAATCAACTTCAAAAATGACCTGATGAAACAAAACTGAAATAAAGTCTATGTGTAAGATGTAAATAAAGCCTGCGAGATGTTTATGTACGTAATCACCACTCCCTACAAAACAATTGCTGAAAAACTGCATCTAAGAGAACACAAAATACACACAAGGAGAAAAATCAAATACATGCATTTAAACAATTGAAAATGAGAGTTGCTTTGATTCTAAATACTGCTTGTTGCATGTTTGCTGCATCTTATTGTTTAGTCCTGTTTTGTTTTCATATACAATACCTATTAAAAGTATTCACCCCCTTGAATGTTTTCCACTTCTATTGCTTTTATAAATTGAATAATGGTCAATACAATTTGGCTTTAAAAACAAAAAGGAATTTACAAAATAAAACCCTCTTTAATGTCAAAGTGAAAACAGGTTTCGACAAACTAATGTCAATTCATTAAAAATATATAATATAAAATAAGTGATTGCATAAATATTCACCCCCTTCAAGTCACTATTTAGTAGATGAACCTTTGGCCTCAATAACAGCACTGAGTCTGTTTGGGTAGGTCTCAGTCAGGATTGCACATCTGGACACTGCAGTGTTCCTCAATTCTTCTCTGCAAAACTGCTCAAACTCTGTCAGGTTGCATGGGGATCGGGCGCGAACAGCCGTTTCAAGTCCAGCTACAAATTCTCTACTGGATTGAGGTCTGGGCTTTAAATCGGCCACTCTAGAACATTCACCTTGTTGTCTTTAAACCATTTCTGTGTAGCTTTTGCTGTATGCTTCAGGTCATTGTCTTGCTGGAAAATAAATCTTCTCCCAAGCCGCAGTTGTCTTGCAGACTGAATCAGATTGTCCTCCAGGATTTCTCTATATTTTGCTGTGTTCATTTTACCCTCTACCTTTACAAGCCTTCCTAGGCCTGCTGCTATGAAGCATCCCCACAGCATGATGCTGCCACCATGCTTCACGGTGGGGATGGTGTGCTTGTGGAGATGTGCAGTGTGTGTGTCCACCAAACATAATGTCTAGTCTGATGGCCAAAAATCAGACCAAAGAACATTCAGGTGACCCTTAGAGTCTCCCACATACTTTTGGGTGTACTCTAGTCAAGATTTAAAAGCTTTCTTCAACAGTGGCTTTGTCTTTGCCCCTTTCCCATAAAGCAACAGTTGTTGTATGCAGAGTCTCTCCCAGCTCAGCTGCTGAAGCTTTTAACTCCTTCAGAGTAGTCACAGGTGTGTTGGTGGCCTCCTTCACCAGTCTCCTTCTTGTACCATCACTCAGTTTGTGAGGACGACCTCCTCTGGACAGATTTACACATGTGCCATATTCCTTTCATTTCTTAATGATGGATTTAACTGAACTCCAGTGGATGTTAACACTTTTGTATCCATCCCCTCACTTGTACTATTCAATAACATTTTCTTGGAGTTTCTTGAGGTGTTCTTTTGTCTTCATGGTGTAATTGTAACAGGAAAAAAGACACACATTCTAATCAATATAATAATGATTACATTATGGAGACATGTTCCCTTCTTAACATCTTCATAACATCCCATGCATTTTACCTCCTCTGTTAGTGTCACATTGGCCCAGTCTGTACCTGAACACACTATGAAATTCTTATCATTAAAATGAATTGATCCTCAATGAATTATAATTGTTGCTGCACAGAGCATTATAGAGTTGCAAGATGTGAAGGTCCATTTCTGGTATAATAATGCTCTTCATTTTCCTCCACTGATTACGACTTGGATCAACATGATACTCAAGGTAAAAAAGGAAGAATCTCTCAGGGTAGAATTGAACTACAGCAAACGACAATGATAACTACGCTGATAATTTTGATCATGTGGCCCGCTAATGGCATACAAGCCGATTCTAAAGTTAGAGCTGAAATCCCTCAGTTTGTAGAAGAGCTCAGGATGGAACAACACTGTTATTAAATGCATTAACCAGTCTCTAAAAACATATTCAAGGTAATGCTGAGTGACTGCGATGGTGGTATTTTAGACCATTGGAATGAGTGAAAGTTTTCCCACATAGCTCACAGCTGTACGGCTTCTCTCCAGTGTGAATGCGTTGGTGGATTTTTACACTACTGCCTTGACTGAAAGTTTTCCCACATTGCCCACAGCTGTACGGCTTCTCTCCAGTGTGAATGCGTTGGTGGCTTTTCAGATGACTGTCTTGACTAAAAGTTTTCCCACATTGCTCACAGCTGTACGGCTTCTCTCCAGTGTGAATGCGCTGATGTTGTTTTAGGGTCCTGTTGTCAGTGAAAGTTTTCCCACATTGCTCACAGCTGTACGGCTTCTCTCCAGTGTGAATGCGTTGGTGGATTTTCAGATGACTGTTTCGACTAAAAGTTTTCCCACATTGCTCACAGCTGTACGGCTTCTCTCCAGTGTGAATGCGTTGGTGGATTTTTAGACTACCGCCTTCACTGAAAGTTTTCCCACATTGCTCACAGCTGTACGGCTTCTCTCCAGTGTGAATGCGTTGGTGGATTTTGAGACTATCATCTCGAGAAAACGTTTTCCCACATTGCTCACAGCTGTACGGCTTCTCTCCAGTGTGAATGCGTTGGTGGCTTTTTATATGACTGTTTCGATTAAAAGTTTTCCCACATTGCTCACAGCTGTAGGGCTTCTCTCCAGTGTGAATACGTTGGTGGATTTTTAGACCACCGCTTTCACTGAAGGTTTTCCGACATTGCTCACAGCTGTACGGCTTCTCTCCAGTGTGAATGCGTTGATGTTTTTTTAGGGTGCCGTTGTCAGTGAAAGTTTTCCCACATTGCTCGCAGCTGTACAGCTTCTCTCCAGTGTGAATGCGTTGATGTTTTTTTAGGGTGCCGTTGTCAGTGAAAGTTTTCCCACATTGCTCACAGCTGTACAGGTTCTTTCCAGTGTGAATGCGTTGGTGACTTTTCAGATGACTGTTTTGACTAAAAGTTTTCCCACATTGCTCACAGCTGTACGGCTTCTCTCCAGTGTGAATGCGTTGGTGACTTTTCAGATGACTGTCTTGACTAAAAGTTTTCCCACATTGCTCACAGCTGTACGGCTTCTCTCCAGTGTGAATGCGTTGGTGGATTTTTAGATTACTGGCTTGAGTAAAAGTTTTTCCACATTGCTCACAGCTGTACGGCTTCTGTCCGGTATGAGTTTTCTGGTGACTCTGTAAACACCTGGATGTTGTGAAGGCTTTGTCACAGTGCTGACAGCAGTGCGTTTTCAGTATCTTTCTTCTTCTTTGTTTCTATGACAAACATACAAAGAAAGAGAAAGAAAGAAAGAAAGATATTAAGTTAGGTGGGTGAATGTATGGCATTAGATGGTGAAACAAAGGCTCAGCAGGCCAAGGTGTGTCACATCCTACTGATCAGTGTGCCTGCTAATCAGGAACCTGCCTCTGCAGAAAAAACACAGCAGTAACAAGAGGAGCAAAGTAGAGGGGTCATTGCAAGGATCCAGGGTTTCTTAAACTTGACCCTGACCAGACTAATTCAGGACATCTTGACCTCTCCTGACCTTTATGTGACCCCATTATTAGTTTTTCCCCATTTCATAAAATAAAATGACACCATTTACGAAAAACCCCAAAAACAACAAACAAGACAATCACGAAACTGTAGAGATATTGATATGGACAAAACCAGACATCTGAATATGATTAAGGTCCTAATCAGAGATGTGCCGCTATGATCATCATTAGTTCAAAATATCACAGAAAATGATACTGTCAAATGGTACAATCATATTAAGTGGTGGAATCTGATAGTAAATGTTGGGTTTGTTTGTGTGTTTGGTGGGGTAACAGTATAGAACTAAGTTTCACTTTGTTGCAAACAAAGCTAGAAAATGTTTACTTTTAGTTTGAAGAATTTTCCATCCTCCCACTCATGTGCAGTACACAAAGTAAAATTCCTGTACAAAAACATCATAAGTATTAAAAGTTCATGTAGAAAGTGCAGTGTTAACAAAATTTTGTCAAAGCATTAAGTGAAAGTGGTGTTTTTTGCTTCCTTTAACTGATACATTATTATAAGGGACATCATTAGATTGTGGACACAACATTCTTGATGTTGTAACTACTGCAACAGATATTACTATTTTTATTATCTTAAAATTGACCATGTAGAAGTCAATAACTTAACCAAGGATAACATAATACATTTACCCATTTTTTAATGTAATAAGCCAATAACGTAATGAGTTATTAATGTTATAACTGAAGCCAATAATGTAATATACTAATATCACAGTATTTAAGTTTCATTTATTGGATATAACTGTGAAAATGCATGCTCTCTCTCTCTCTCTCTCTCTCTCTCTCTCTCACTCTCTGTGACACAAAGAGACACTGGAAGAGAGAGAGAGAGAGAGAGAGAGAGAGAGAGAGAGAGAGAGAGAGAGAGAGAGAGAGAGAGAGAGAGAGAGAGAGAGAGAGATTACGTCATTGTTTTATTATGTTATTGGCTATTTTCTCAGAAGAAGAAGAAGAAGTCTTGAATATGCATTTTTAATTCCTTCTATACCTTGTGTGACACAGAGACAGAGAGAGAGACAGAGAGAGAGACAGAGAGAGAGAGAGAATGCATTTTCACAGTTATATCCAATAAATGAAACTTAAACAAAGTGATATCAGTATATTGTTCAGTCCCTCCAGGAATTCGCGATGTCGCGATCGCAACAATTAACGCAAATTCAACCAATCCGCGCGATTATGTGCAGGCCTTGCAATTTTGTCCAATCACCGCAACTTTCCCGCAAATTGGAGGAGTGAGGTCGGCAAAAAATACCGTCTGCCGCGACGGTAAACTCAACTAATTCTGTGAGGGAGATCAATATTGTGTGTGTCTCTGTCTGCTTTGTTTTGAATCTCCATGGCAACGGGAGAGAGCTGAAGCTTGATGGTGCCGTTTTTCCACAATCTCTTCAGATCAAACCTGACGCTATGTCCTAACACAGTTGGGTGTCACTCCGAATCAACATTATGGTTGTGCTCAATCAATAATAACCTGCACGGATGTTTTTAATAGCTTAGTGACGCTAAAGTTAAATTGTGATCAGAAGATTAATTCACCTCTCGATCTGAGAGTCATCAGCTATAAATATCATTATATGCTCTGCGCTTCTTCAATTTAAAATACGTTTTGTTGAAATATCATTGTTACCTACAGTATATGATCTATTACTTCAATTTAAACAAGTGATCGACCATCAGTTCGCTAAAATGTAAGCTCTCAGATAGCAGATATTACAGTTTTGACTATGTTTGGCATGTGTGCACACTTTTGTGTGTTTGTTTTTGTGCGCAGGGCGTTCAATAAAGAACGAAAATCAATCTTACAGTGTATTTGTTGTTGTTTGGTATTCAATTAATCTTTCATGACATTGTATCATAATCTTTATTGTGAATCCGGTGCAAATCCTTGTCTCTCTGTGGCTTACAGTGTCACAAATGAGTTCTCATCGGTAGGTTCCATGGCAATATGTTCACTGGCTTTATTTTTTTTTCCTCGGGTCGGGTCGGGTTCGGGTCATGATCAGCGCATTTTTTTTGCGGGGCGGGCGGGGCGGGTTGGATCTCCTGGCGGGTCAGGTTGGGGCGGGTGTTAAAAGAAGCTGACCCGCGCATCACTGGTCTCTGTCTGTGTATGTGTGTCTGTGCTGTGTGTGCATGTGTCTGTGAGAGAGATAAATATTGTCAAATAAAATGTTAAAAACGGTGTGAAAACTGTCTTCAAAATATGAAGTTGAATGTGCAATGAGATCAGAGATGGTGTGTGTGCAATTTTCACTGTCTCCCGCAATTTAATTGCAACAAAAGTGCTTAAAACATCGCAACATTTACCACAATTTTTTTTAAATGAAGCCGCAAAATCAGGCATTTTAGGCCGCAACAATCAGAAAAAAATCCCGCGAAATCCTGGAGGGACTGATTGTTATGTTATCTGCTCCAGTCTCAGAGAGAGAGAAGACGCGGAGAGGCCAATAATGTAATAACTTATTACATTACTGGCAAAAAGCCTCAGAACTACTGCATACATAAAATATTTTCCACAGGATCACTGTTATTTATGTTGTACGTAAATGAAACATATCTCAGATGACATGTACTTTGTTGTGGTAATAATTTGGAACAACTCTAAGATATAGATGAAAAATAACTGAAAATGATAAGGAGTTAGTTTGATTCTAAATATTTGATGTACATGTTTACTGTTACACATGTACGTGTGCGTGTGTTCATGTGACTTTTTTGTCATTGTCTAATATAAACATTTTCTGGACTTACTCTTAGATAAGAAGATCTGCAGGAATGGGGGACATTATCATTGTCCTTTTTGTGACAAAACTGTTGTTAGAAGGACAGACATGCAGGCACACTTAAAGTCTTGTCCCATACAACCATCTTCCACCTCAGCTACTGCCCAGTCCAAACAGAGTCAGGATTCATCCTTGCCCTCCCTGCAACCAAGTTTGTCTGCTGCATCCATTCCTCTGCTTCCACCAACCATAATATCCCCATCTCCAGACCTTCTTGTGCAACAGGATACAATCACATGTACTATTCCCTCTGCCCAATCAATTCAAACATCTACCATCTACTCCTCAGCAGACACACATATGACATCGTCTTCTCCTTTGGTTTCCTCTTCTGTTGTACATACTACCCAAGAGACTCAAGGTCCAAAATCCAAACTGAAACAGGTCCAATGTCCCCTCTGTTCAGTTACTTGTTTGAAGAGAAACTTGGCCAAACACATCCAGAGGAAGCACCCCAAGAAACCGAAGGATGTAACAGAAAGTGATAATTTAAAGAGTGTCTGTGTGGATGCCAAAAATGGGATCTCTGCAGTCCAAAAAGGAGGGCATGGCTTTTCAATCCCCATACATGTACAGAACAAAACCTGGGGTCGAGTACACAAGGTTCAGTGTGAGTTGGAAGAATGCAGGCAGTATTCCAAAATGGCATCACGAAGTGGATTAATTTTTACACACTGTGAACACATCCGCTCTTTGCAATACTGTACAGACATAGCCACTGAAGAATGCCTTAGAGAAGATATTTTATCAGAAATGGTGCACTCAAAATTTTTTGGTGACCCAAAAAAGTCAACCTGTATTAAAAGGCAAGAAAATGCACAGGCAGCACATGTCCCTCTCTGTGTTGAGGTGTCATTTGAGGAAAGCTCAAAGCACTTTTGTTTTTCAGTCCATGAGCCAACTTTACACTATTACAGTCGCCTTGGGAGGATATTTGTAACATACAATTCATCAGCAAACACATGGCATTGCCCTTGTGCCAAACCAAGGATGTCATGTGTCCACAAAAACATAAGCAAATGGCATTTATTTCAAACCAACCCGGATGTGTTCAGAACAGAGGAAACCAGCACCAGTACACCAAAAAAGCACCCAGATACTGTCTATCCACCATCAGCAGAAGTCTTCAAACGACTTGTACAGTATATATATGGACATAAAAAACTTCCAGCTAACCTGCCAGATGACGTTATAAAACCAAAAGCACTCACAGACTATGTCACAGAGTTGCAGCCAGCAGAGACAGTTTGTGCACTCTGTCCAGGACCTGTAAATCTTGAAGAGACATCAAGGATCTCCAGAAAGGACAGGATAATCACCATGAATGGGGTAATTGAAAGTAAGTAATTTGTGTTTTGTCTGCTATTATGGTAGTTCGCAGAGTAACACAGTGTTAATGATATATTCATGATTTATTTACACCAGGTGTATCGACCTATTTCCAGCGATGTCCAGTGTGTGACATGACTTATAGGTACCAGGAATGGCAAGACGGTCTCCCGGTCTCCATAACTTTGATGACCATACAATATTGACCCTGGAACTTTGTGTATACCTGAGACTTAACCTACAGGTATGTACAGTGTATTTTTTATGACAAATACTTAAATATGTGTGTGGGTATATTTGTCTTTATGAATCTTACGTAACATGTTTTTTTTGTTTTGTTTTTGCCTCTTCTGTAGAACAACGTCTCAGTATCCAAGGTAGTAAATGCAATCGAAGGCCTAAGAAAGGTGACAATTCCTGGCAGAGATGCAGTTCTGCATGCGTACTGCCACTTTGAGGCATTGACGAGCCATGACTACTCCTTTTCTTGTGTTTGCTGTGGCTACTATCCTCCAGTAGTTGTTATGGACTTACACAAAAAAGGAGTGTTCAACTTCCCTGGTAAGTCACAGTGTCTTGTGTGTTGGGAGGGAGTTATATCATAGTATTTTCAAAACTAGTTAAATGAATTACTGTTTTTCAGTGAGTGACATTAAAGATGCCCCAGAGAACTTCACTGGTGAAGTCAACATTGAAGAGTTCTGGGACTCTGTACAGCTGGAGATGATTTCTCGTGGCTTTGTCCAAAGTATGTACATATTAATGTTTCCTTAAATTAGTAATTACCCTGACTTAATGATGCAATGCACTGTAGCATATTAAGAATGTCACGTGTACTTTTCACAGGTCGTGCAAAGAACAGCTTCAGTGTAAGACCAAGTTATGAGTACTGAGGCCCATGGATAGGAAGGAACACACGTAAATCGGAGATGGCGTTAAACACAGAATTTGAAAAAGCATCCTCTGCAAAGTCCTCCACTGAAGCTGAAGTCAGCATGGTGTCAGAGGACCGGCTGGTGGATGAGCTCATGAAACAGAAGGTAGAGTTGTTGTGTATGCATGTATGTTTGTTTGATTTGCATTGTGCAGTAACATCTTACTTTATTTCTTGTCTGTATTTCAAAAGGTTTCAACTGTGCGTAAACTGTGCAAGGCCTGTAATTTGGATGCAAAGGGATCGCGGATGGATCTGATTCTTAGACTTAGGCAAGAGATGAAGACACGACACTCATACGACAAGATATTCCAGAAAATCTGGGGAGCATCTGGTAAGGGTCACATTTAACTGCATGATAACTACCTACGATTAGCTACTTGCTCATTTATTATTATTATTATTTTTTTTTTTCAATTTTCCATTGAAGGTGGGTGGTCAGTGATTCTCTGCCCACATGGTGTGGTGTACAGTTTGAAGTTTAACCTTCATGCAGAGTCTCCACGAGATTTTGCTGACCTCCTTCTATCCTGGAAACATCTGCCAAATGTTACAGTTTATGACTTTGCTCGGGGTCTGGCAACTCATGTCAACCTAAGTTGGCGAACTGTGATACCTTTCAAACCACATGAAGGGAGATTGGCTGCATCGACACCACAGAACATCACAGCAGCTCAGCAGAACAAACTCAAGATCTCCCTACCATGGCTGACTGAAATGTTGCAGAATCCTGATAAAGATGGGCATCCATGCACTGGCTCCCCAGACCACTATGTCTTGTATGACAAATTCCATGAGGCCAATACCAAAGACCCACAGGAAGTGTTGAGGAGGATCAACCTGGTTCCAGAACTTCAGGGTTCATTGAATAGCCAGGTGGCCGAGCAACTTTTTTCATGTATGCGCAAAAACAAGTACTTCCTCAACAACATGGCATCCTCAACACACGTTTTTTTGATGAGAAACCTAATACATCACAGAAACAACAAAACGAATGCACAGCTTTTAGAAAAGCAACTACAGAGAGGACGTGAGTCACATCGTTTGCAAGACATCACACTGGACAAATTTGGACAAGCAGTATTTGGTAAAAAGTATTTTAAAAACATATGTTTTGTTTCTTTGTGGTAATTGGAAATATAATGCTTATGTTGCCTGATAATGATTTCTTAAACCTCAGGACCCCCAGCACCTGATATGCCTACACAGCAGGCATATCATCAATCAACACATAATAGTATCGGCAAGATTTTATGTTTTAATTCCTTTTTTTAATAGACAATAATGCCTGTGGACCACATTGTGAAATGATCACAAAAGGTGAGAATGTGAGACCATGCCGATCATCATGGACCTTCAAGCTTCATCCTGCCCAAGAGCAGCTGGTATGTATTCTTGAAAGAAACAGCTGTGTGATATATTAGACAGATACGTGCTTCTCATCTTGACGCCCTACCACCCATGTTCCTATGTTTATAAATTTAAATATTATGCTTGCTATGATTTATTTATTTTTTCTTCAACAATCAGCTTAAATACGTATTGGACACTGACAACCTAGCGGGCGAGCTTATTGTAAAAACAGGAAAAAGTTGCCTGACCCGAGCTGACTTCTGGGGGCTTGGATTGAACAAGGAAATGGAATCAAGTGAGTTAACATTTGAACTCATTTTAATTGTGAGATAATCATGTTTGTATGTCATTGCCAAGTTTTTGTTTTTTGTTTGGTTTGCAGATAGGAAATGCGTGCTTTGAAGTTATTGAGAAAATTGCTCAATCACAGGTATAAAACATAAATATTGTTTTCGTAATATACTTTTCCTTTTTATATTATATGGGTATTTGCTCACATTTGAAATGTATTACACAGGGGAAAACCATTTTTGTTGCTGACCTCTATGTTGTACCAACCTGGCGAAAACCAACATTGTGTGATCCACTTGCAAGCTTACCTGTAAGTGCAACTTATCCTACTGAATTTTATTCAGATTATATTTCTTGTGTATTTTACCTGTTTGCTTTTGAACTTTTCCTTTGTATTAGAATGATGCTTCAATCAGAGATGCCATTGTCATTCCTGTGTGGAAACCTGGGCATTTCCTTCTCTCTGTAAGTAGTGATGTTTACTGTAACAGGTGGTTTGCATGTCACAGAAAATGTATATCAAATGTTAACAAAAGTAACTTCATTTTCTATTACAGTACTGTTGTTGTATTGTGTTGTGCTGCCCTTTCACACAATGTTGAGTTCAAATGTCACTAACTACAATTACAGGTTTTGAAACCAGTACAGAGAGAAATCGTCTTTCTTGACTCCAAATGTGATGAAGCACTATTAGGATTTGGTGATAAGGAGACGAGGGAACTGCTGAGGTCACTAACAAAAACTTTTCTTGTGTGTGCTTTTTGGAGTTCATGTTCCAAAGCTGTTCTAAAGAGTTCCATATTTAGTTTTTTAACCAGGTCATGTTCAGATCTGTGTGACAGCTTTTTTATGGTGCAACATAAGTACAATTGTAGTTTTGTGTATCAAATCATGCTTATAAATCTTATATTAGTTTTACAGATTTATCATGATGACCTACCAACATTAACATATTTCATACAATTGAGTCAAGAAACTGGCACCATAAAAAAGTAGGGATGTCCCGATCCGATATTGATATCGGAAATCAGTCCGATATCAGCCAAAAAAGTGAATATCGGATTTTTATCGGACTGAATCTAAAAACTCCGATATAAACGCTCCGATATAAGCTGTCCATTTACCGCTCCAGCACTTCTATAATAATAGGTGACTCTGGTTTGATCACTCTCCAACACAGTAGGTAGCGGTTATGCCCCTTAATTAACGTTGGTGCCGGCCGCGGAAGAAGAGCGTCTCTGATCCAGCATGCACAGCCCACGTGATCACAACAACGACAACGTGTGTGCCTGCAGCAAGGTGTAGTGATGTCGGCTGTGTGGAAGTATTTTACTGTAAACTCGGACAAAGACGTTGCAGCTAAATGCAACATTTGTCAGGCGCACGAGTGTGGAGAGTGAAAGACTCTTCAGCACAGCGTCAATTATCATTGAGGAGCACAGGAGCAGGCTGACAGCACAGCATGCTGAAATGCTTATCTTCTTAAAAAAAAATCTCCACATTATGCTCGGACTTCTGTAAGGGTAGTCAGCACTGACTGATTATTATTTGTTTTATGCTCTTGTTATTAGAGTGATATGTTTATTGTGTTTACACTCTATTCTTCGTTGAAGACTAAGAGTAATTACTACATTGTTTTGGGCACAGTCAGTCAGTGAAACTGGAGCTGTGTGAACTCTTAACTTAGAGCAGTTGGACAGTGGACAATATTGTGTTGTTGTTGTTGTTTTTGTCCCTGCCCACAGTTGTTTCCAACATATGCTGACAGTAAAAAAAAATAACTGGAGTGAACTTGAATTGTTTGCACTTTAAAATTTAATTTATTCTATTCAATTGTATAATGATGTTGGTAACCAGTGGTTATTTTGCACTTTAAATATAACATTTTTTTTTATTGGATTTGTTGAGGTAATACTCTTTTATTTATGTTGAAGGTTAAAATTTATGTAACCAATTGGTTAATAATAAATGGGTCAGTTTTTCCTATACCTACTGTTGCTGACTATTGTTTTCTGTTATATCACTACAACATCAGTAACAGTAACAGTAACATCACTTTATCAAGCCTTTTCTAACATTCCACACAACAAAATAAGGAATAAATATATGTATGATTCGTGCCTATATCGTATCGTATTGATATCGGTATCGGCCAATACTCAAGGCTACAATATCGGTATCGTATCGGAAGTGAAAAAGTCATATCGGGACATCCCTATAAAAAAGCCTTTTGAAATAATGTGTGGAGTGTGACTGCATGGAAAGGGATGCATGGATGGTCTGTCCTGAATCAGAACCAGTGATGCATGTGAAAAGAGCCCATATTGATAATTATATTATTTACTATTATTTATCTTTTTAATGCAACTGTCTTTTAGAAACCTTTCCCAGTCACTAAATCCTGGCAAATGGACAGAGAAAACTGGATTACAAATTCAGGTAAGAGTATAAAGTATGTATATATTAATAGTTGAATACTTTATTACTGTAAAACAATAATTACATAATTGACTTCTTTCTGATATCTAGGGTTTTCCACAACAACCATACGGGATTGACTGTGGCATCTTCATGTTGATGGTAGTAGACATTATTTATTATACATTAATTATTTGTGCAATTCTGTGTGCGTTACAGATATCAGCATTAAATTAAAATTACTATGTTTTATTCCTAGAATGCCTTTTACACCACACTGGATGCTCCTTATGACTTTTCTATTGTAAGTTGATTCATGCAATCAAAGTAAGCTCAAAATTACAACAACAAAACATTTATTATGACATGGTGTGAGGCTTTTGTTTTTTTATCTTCACTTTTCAGATGGACATGCCACTTTTGCGACAATGGTGGTGTATCATCCTTATGGAAAATTTTGACCTTGGAAGGTGAGACTGCAAAGATTTTGATATTGACTTGAAATTGTTAAAAGAAATGTTTTATTTATTTCTATTGTTTAATCATTTTTGAGCCATGGAAAGCTGTTCACCCACTGGACAGATGCATCAAAAGCCCTCCTGCGAGGTGAGGTGCCACCAGTGTTTAGGCTGATGAAAAGGAAGGTGGATGACATAACTGAGGTCAGATTTAAATTTTGTTTGAGTTCCATTTGAGTTTTTCTTTTGTTTCAGGTCAGAAACCAGCATTTCTATTTCCCTATTTTTTTTACCAATCTTTTTTCCAATTGTACTGCAATTGTGGGGTCGCTTTAAAGAATATGCCATTCACAAGTTGAGGTCAGACCTTCTGTCTGCAGTTTAAAAATAAAGTGTCTAGATCATGCATGATTGGATGATTGCATGATCTCTAATATGTCTAGGAGGGCACTGCTGGGATCTTTTCTTTTTTTTTCTTTTTGGAGCTTGTGTTTTGAATATTACAACTGATCATTTTGCTTATCTATATCTTTTCAGGATGAAGAGCGGCAGGCTGAGGTCTCAGTCAGACCTGCCGACAAGGACACACCAGTGGAAGGGGTACGCTTTTTCACAGTATCTATTGGTCAGATACTGTTGGTGCAGCAGCTATGGTACGCACATCTTTCTGTCTTTTCCATTGGACTCGGTTGAAGATCGTATTCTCCATGATTGCAGAGATGCAGCAGAGTGGGTTAAGGCCAATGAACAATTGTTCTCTGCCAGAGTGGACCTGCCTGATATTCTGTGCATGGGGGAGGAGAACCAGGCTGAGGCTGCTCTGCAGTATGGGAGGGTTTGGACAGAACAACTGGACGACGATGAGAAGGACTCAATCCTGGAGCCCTTCAAATTTACATTTTATTCCACTAAGGACATGTGGACATTTTGTGAAGAAATTACGGACAAAAGAAACAGTTTGGCTTACTGTGAATGTCACACAGATGAGTGACTTGTGTTTTGGAAAAAAAGGGCTACAGAACATTTGATCATGTTGTGACTTGGTGTTTTTTATGTTTTTCTCTTTGATCACATAATAATTCACTTGGATTATACTGTAGATATCAAGAGTTAGGGTCGTATCTAGTGGTACTTAGGTGTTCCAGCAGCAAAAGAACATAATTAGCATAGACATAGAACCAAACATGAAATTTATGGTGGTTATGAATAAAAATACAGAATAATACAACAGAAAAACAAATAAAGTAAAACAGCAGTGCAATAAAGTCAAAGTTAAATGATAATGAAAAGCCAGTGAAGTACTGTATATACTGTATAGTACACAATAAAATGTATAGGCCTATGACATCTTATGAGATGTTGGCTTATGAATATGAGTAATAACTTAAAATTTGTGCACTGACCAATGTTATTCCTGCCCTACATTGTTTTCATTGATCAACTATTTGACCTCTTTTCAAGATCCTAAGCTTTATAGTAGGCCACAAAGACAATTGAGCCCCGAGTCATATCACCCATCGTTTGTTTTTCATAATGACTAAGTTGTACAGTTAAGCAGTGCAGTGTATATTAGTCTACATATATGGCAATCATTAATGAGAAGGGTTTTGAAAAAGACAAAGGCTAATGCTTCAATTGTCCAAATCAAAAGCTTTATTTTATAGATAGATATATATAGATATTGAATATGTATGTGATTTTTGTGGACTTGAAGATGAAACCATTTCTCACTTGTTTTATCATTGCACTTACAGTAAAACTTTTTGGAATGATGTTCAACACTTTGTGCAAGCGAAAACAGGAAGAATGATTCATTTCCAGGAAAAACATATTTTTATTTATTATGATGACCAAGACAAAGACCTGTGCTTCTTCTGTCAGTTAGTTTTGAGTTTGGGGAAATTCCACATCCACAAAAACAAATGGGCCAAATCTAAACCGAACATTGTACTCTTTAAACATGAACTGCACCGTTATACTGCTACAATCAAGGATATCAGTAGTAAGAAAGCTGCCAAAACTTACCTTATTATGGAGAAATTTTGTGCCAATGATTTGTAAAAACCTCTGACTGCTTTATGTCTGTGTTTTGTTTTTTGTTTTTGTCTGTTGTGTTGTATGTGTTGTTTGCCATATTGTCTTAATAAAAAAAGAAAGAAAAAAAAAGAAAAGCGGCCTCACAGTGGAGGCGGCTTGAGAGTGGAGCCTGCACCGGAAGCGACCTCACAGTGAAGGCCTGCAGCCAGGACCTCTTGGTAAGAAATGCTAACTAAAATGGAGGCGGTGGTCAACAATGAGTTAGTTGTAGACTTTTCCGACCCCCCACAGAACTCGTGACTTCAGGCTACAAAAGCTACTCGCCATCTCCGCTTCTGTTTAAATATATTTACTTAAAGCAGTCTTATTATCGTCGGTTTACTGCAGGATAATGAATAATGAAAGAATAATGAATCGGGAGGGAAATAGTTTTTATGGGGGATTTCGTTAAACTTTGTCTGGTATCACTAGTTTCACTACAGAGCGAAGCTTATACGAAATAGAAGGAAACACTGAAACCTTTTAGTAGTTTTTACGGCTGAGAAACTGACCTGTTTATCGGTGGTAGCAGAGGGTGAGTCCGGGTTCTGGTTCTCCTCCATGCTGCTCTTGTAGTAGTTCTGCTCTGTGAAAAACTCACAGAGGGTCCGCTTGTTCCTTTATCCAATTTCGACAATGAAAATTGAAAAAGGAAGTCGAGTGCCGGAAACAGCCTTCAAAGTAAAATTGGGCGTCTTGAAGTGTGTTGGCCGCAGCTGTCAGTTTAAGGAGAAATGAAAATAAATACAACCTAACAACAAATAGCCTAAATAATTTAGATAATTCATAACTGTTATACAGTGATGTCTCCGCCACTTTCCCATCACGGAGAGTAATCACCGGGATTTTCAAAGTAAACCGTGTTTGAGACGGACACTAAGCTGCTGCTGTTTATATAACTTATTGTTACACATTGAAATGACTATAGATCATACCTCTGTGTAATGCAACACGTCTTACAACAGTGAAACAGGAAATACGCCAGAATGGGATTTTTCATTATACAACGTAACCAATACAGATGAATTGTACTTCATGCACGGACCCCCCTGACTGCGGACCTCAATGTCTCATTTATATTTGACTTCACCCACATCGATCTGCAGTCAAGGTAACGCTTACTAGACACAAAGAGTCTTTCAAAATAAAACTTCCGGTTAAACGTCATAATATTTTCTAATCTACTTGTAATTGGCAGCACATTGTACATAATGTACATTGTTATTAAGCTACTTTGTTTAGCTATCAATTATTATTCACCAGATTATTATTAAAATAAACAAGATTATGTGGCATTTTTTTCATGGGGGCAACCTAGATACTCCGCTCTGCTTCTCATCCCACAAATGCATGTTTCTTACAAATGTGGCTCCATTTAAAAGGTAAAATAAACAGGCTTTCCAACGGTATAAGATTTATTGCCAAGAAGCATTGTTACAACAAAGAGATACTCTACCAAACACAAATGTCCTTACTTTTTGTGCTAAGTTTTTATATATGTAACAGGGTTGTTTTAGATTAATGAAGTTCATCGACATGTATTTTTTTATATTCCTTCAATATTTATTTTATTTTGAAAGCAAGGTATTTTGTTGTTTTCCATTCTCATTATTTTCTTTGAAACAAGTTAATATTTTGTGTTTATCTATGCAAAGCTCCTTTTATTTGTTGTAATTCAGTATCCTCCTGTGGCCTGTGGTGATAAATAAATGTTTTTTTTATTTCAACAGCTCGCTATGTTTGTATTTTCTGTGTATTTTTATGTTTATTCTAAAATTCTGTGGGAAACACTGATATATATTAGATAATGTGATGTCATGGCAACTGTAATGCATTCGCAGTTTTGCACCCAAACTACAGAACCTATTTAGGCTCTGTCTTTAAGTCAGACAAATGATCAAACAAATGTTGAAGAACTAAAAAGACCAATTACCAGCTAACACACAGTGAACTGGGGCTTCTAGGGCCAGCAGCAGCAGCAGTTCCCCAGTTGGCCGTCTACTCTTGTCCATTAAATTATTGGGTGTTGAAAATAGGAATTAGTTTCAGTTTTGTTTAGTTTTTTCAATGTAATAAAGCTAAATAAGTAAAAATGGACAAGATCTGCACAGTGAGGATATGGTTGAACTATTCTCATAACTGTACCACATCTCAGGTGTAATAACGATTGATGGAAAAACTACAAACTATTTTTGGGTTTGCAGGATTGTTGTAGACCATATTTAAAAACTAGAAGGGCAGGCACTATATCTGACAAGATACAGTTCTCATGCTTTCCCAGATGTAGTCCTGCACACCTAACACACAGAAAAACTTGACATTTTAGTATTTTCAATACTAGTACTGTGTTTACTACCCGTTATGAATCTTTTCATGTTAAGTGTAACTTCTCATGTAGTGCTCAAATAAAACAAACCATGTTTATGTCTTTATTTAATCTTTTTACAATTATGCACATTAAGTTTTAATACAATTTAATCAGAAACTAATTCAATCAGAAACCGATCTGCAGTTTCCATGGTACGTACAATCAAACTAGAAGCTCCCCAGTTGTGCTTATATTTTACATATATAAATTTACCAACGTTATCAATAGGAAAATAGTGTATGAAGTACTTACAAATGACACAAGTGACCCTCTGCTGATCTTTGTGGTCATTCAGAGCTTTATTACAACCAACAAGGACAGTAAAGCATACAACCTAAATAGATACATAACACAAGATGCAATCAACTTCAAAAATGACCTGATGAAACAAAACTGAAATAAAGTCTATGTGTAAGATGTAAATAAAGCCTGCGAGATGTTTATGTACGTAATCACCACTCCCTACAAAACAATTGCTGAAAAACTGCATCTAAGAGAACACAAAATACACACAAGGAGAAAAATCAAATACATGCATTTAAACAATTGAAAATGAGAGTTGCTTTGATTCTAAATACTGCTTGTTGCATGTTTGCTGCATCTTATTGTTTAGTCCTGTTTTGTTTTCATATACAATACCTATTAAAAGTATTCACCCCCTTGAATGTTTTCCACTTCTATTGCTTTTATAAATTGAATCATGGTCAATATAATTTGGCTTTAAAAACAAAAAGGAATTTACAAAATAAAACCCTCTTTAATGTCAAAGTGAAAACAGGTTTCGACAAACTAATGTCAATTCATTAAAAATATATAATATAATATAAAATAAATTGCATAAATATTCACCCCCTTCAAGTCACTATTTAGTAGATGAACCTTTGGCCTCAATAACAGCACTGAGTCTGTTTGGGTAGGTCTCAGTCAGGATTGCACATCTGGACACTGCAGTGTTCCTCAATTCTTCTCTGCAAAACTGCTCAAACTCTGTCAGGTTGCATGGGGATCGGGCGCGAACAGCCCGTTTCAAGTCCAGCTACAAATTCTCTACTGGATTGAGGTCTGGGCTTTAAATCGGCCACTCTAGAACATTCACCTTGTTGTCTTTAAACCATTTCTGTGTAGCTTTTGCTGTATGCTTCAGGTCATTGTCTTGCTGGAAAATAAATCTTCTCCCAAGCCGCAGTTGTCTTGCAGACTGAATCAGATTGTCCTCCAGGATTTCTCTATATTTTGCTGTGTTCATTTTACCCTCTACCTTTACAAGCCTTCCTAGGCCTGCTGCTATGAAGCATCCCCACAGCATGATGCTGCCACCATGCTTCACGGTGGGGATGGTGTGCTTGTGGAGATGTGCAATGTGTGTGTCCACCAAACATAATGTCTAGTCTGATGGCCAAAAATCAGACCAAAGAACATTCAGGTGACCCTTAGAGTCTCCCACATACTTTTGGGTGTACTCTAGTCAAGATTTAATAAAAGCTTTCTTCAACAGTGGCTTTTCTCTTTGCCCCTTTCCCATAAAGCAACAGTTGTTGTATGCAAAGTCTCTCCCAGCTCAGCTGCTGAAGCTTTTAACTCCTTCAGAGTAGTCACAGGTGTGTTGGTGGCCTCCTTCACCAGTCTCCTTCTTGTACCATCACTCAGTTTGTGAGGACGACCTCCTCTGGACAGATTTACACATGTGCCATATTCCTTTCATTTCTTAATGATGGATTTAACTGAACTCCAGGGGATGATCAGTGATTTGTACACTTTTGTATCCATCCCCTCACTTGTACTATTCAATAACATTTTCTTGGAGTTTCTTGAGGTGTTCTTTTGTCTTCATGGTGTAGTTGTAACAGGAAAAAAGACACACATTCTAATCAATATAATAATGATTACATTATGGAGACATGTTCCCTTCTTAACATCTTCATAACATCCCATGCATTTTACCTCCTCTGTTAGTGTCACATTGGCCCAGTCTGTACCTGAACACACTATGAAATTCTTATCATTAAAATGAATTGTTCCTCAATGAATTATAATTGTTGCCGCACAGAGCATTATAGAGTTGCAAGATGTGAAGGTCCATTTCTGGTATAATAATGCTCTTCATTTTCCTCCACTGATTACGACTTGGATCAACATGATACTCAAGGTAAAAAGGAAGAATCTCTCAGGGTAGAATTGAACTACAGCAAATGACAATGATCACTACGCTGATAATTTTGATCATGTGGCCCGCTAATGGCATACAAGTCGATTCTAAAGTTAGAGCTGATATCCCTCAGTTTGGAGAAGAGCTCAGGATGGAACAACACTGTTATTAAATGCATTAACCTGTCTCTAAAAATATATTCAAGGTAATGCTGAGTGACTGCGATGGTGGTATTTTAGACTATTGGAATGAGTGAAAGTTTTCCCACATAGCTCACAGCTGTACGGCTTCTCTCCAGTGTGAATGCGTTGGTGGATTTTTACACTACTGCCTTGACTGAAAGTTTTCCCACATTGCCCACAGCTGTACGGCTTCTCTCCAGTGTGAATGCGTTGGTGGCTTTTCAGATGACTGTCTTGACTAAAAGTTTTCCCACATTGCTCACAGCTGTACAACTTCTCTCCAGTGTGAATGCGTTGGTGGCTTTTCAGATGACTGTTTCGACTAAAAGTTCTCCCACATTGCTCACAGCTGTACGGCTTCTCTCCAGTGTGAATGCGTTGGTGGATTTTTAGACTACCGCCTTCACTGAAAGTTTTCCCACATTGCTCACAGCTGTACGGCTTCTCTCCAGTGTGAATGCGTTGGTGCTTTTTGAGACTATCATCTCGAGAAAACGTTGTCCCACATTGCTCACAGCTGTACGGCTTCTCTCCAGTGTGAATGCGTTGGTGACTTTTTAGATGACTGTCTCGACTAAAAGTTTTCCCACATTGCTCACAGCTGTACGGCTTCTCTCCAGTGTGAATGCGTTGGTGCTTTTTTAGACTACTGCCTTTACTGAAAGTTTTACCACATTGCTCACAGCTGTATGGCTTCTCTCCAGTGTGAATGCGTTGGTGGCTTTTTAGATGACTGTCGTGAGTGAAAGTTTTCCCACATTGCTCACAGCTGTACGGCTTCTCTCCAGTGTGAATGCGTTGGTGGCTTTTTAGATGACTGTCTCGACTAAAAGTTTTCCCACATTGCTCACAGCTGTACGGCTTCTCTCCAGTGTGAATGCGTTGATGTTTTTTTAGGGTGCCGTTGTCAATGAAAGTTTTCCCACATTGCTCACAGCTGTACGGCTTCTCTCCAGTGTGAATGCGTTGGTGGATTTTTAGATTACAGGCTTGAGTAAAAGTTTTCCCACATTGCTCACAGCTGTAAGGCTTCTCTCCAGTGTGAATGCGTTGATGTTTTTTTAGGGTGCCGTTGTCAATGAAAGTTTTCCCACATTGTTCACAGCTGTACGGCTTCTCTCCAGTGTGAATGCGTTGATGTTTTTTTAGGGTGCCTTTGTCAGTGAAAGTTTTCCCACATTGTTCACAGCTGTACGGCTTCTCTCCAGTGTGAATTCGTTGGTGGATTTTAAGATGACTGTCTTTACTAAAAGTTTTCCCACATTGCTCACAGCTGTACGGCTTCTCTCCAGTGTGAATGCGTTGGTGGATTTTTAGACTACTCTCTTGACTAAAACTTTTCCCACATTGCTCACAGCTGTACAATTTCTCTCCAGTGTGAATGCGTTGATGTTTTTTAAGGGTGCCGTTGTCAGTGAAAGTTTTCCCACATTGTTCACAGCTGTACGGCTTCTCTCCAGTGTGAATGCGTTGGTGGATGTTTAGACTACTGCCTTGACTGAAAGTTTTCCCACATTGCTCACAGCTGTACGGCTTCTCTCCAGTGTGAATGCGCTGATGTTGTTTTAGGGGGCTGTTGTCAGTGAAAGTTTTCCCACATTGTTCACAGCTGTACGGCTTCTCTCCAGTGTGAATGCGTTGGTGGATTTTAAGATGACTGTCTTTACTAAAAGTTTTCCCACATTGCTCACAGCTGTACGGCTTCTCTCCAGTGTGAATGCGTTGGTGGATTTTGAGACTATCATCACGAGTAAAAGTTTTCCCACATTGCTCACAGCTGTATGGCTTCTCTCCAGTGTGAATGCGTTGGTGGATTTTTAGACTACTGCCTTGACTGAAAGTTTTCCCACATTGTTCACAGCTGTACGGCTTCTCTCCAGTGTGAATGCGTTGGTGGCTTTTTAGATTACCGGCTAGAGTAAAAGTTTTTCCACATTGCTCACAGCTGTAAGGCTTCTCTCCAGTGTGAATGCGTTGGTGTTTTTTTAGATTATCGGCTTGAGTAAAAGTTTTTCCACATTGCTCACAGCTGTATGGCTTCTCTCTGGTATGAGTTTTCTGGTGACTCTGTAAACACCTGGATGTTGTGAAGGCTTTGTCACAGTGCTGACAGCAGTGCGTTTTGAGTATCTTTCTTCTTCTTTGTTTCTATGACAAACATACAAAGAAAGAGAAAGAAAGAAAGATATTAAGTTAGGTGGGTGAATGTGTGGCATTAGATGGTGAAACAAAGGCTCAGCAGGCCAAGGTGTGTCACATCTTACTGATCAGTGTGCCTGCTAATCAGGAACCTGCCTCTGCAGACAAAACACAGCAGTAACAAGAAGAGCAAAGTAGAGGGGTCATTGCAAGGATCCAGGGTTTCTTAAACTTGACTCTGACCAGACTAATTCAGGACATCTTGGCCTCTCCTGACCTTTATGTGACCCCATTATTAGTTTTTCCCCATTTAATAAAATAAAATGACACCATTTACGAACACCTCCAAAACAACAAACAAGACAATCACGAAACTGTAGAGATATTGATATGGACAAAAACAGACATCTGAATATGATTAAGGTCCTAATCAGACATGTGCTGCTATGATCATCATTAGTTCAAAATATCACGGTAAATGATACTGTCAAATGGCATAATCATATTAAGTGGTACAATCTGATAGTAAATGTAGGGTTTGTTTGTGTGTTTGGTGGGGTAACAGTATATAACCAAGTTTCACTTTGTTGCAAACAAAGCTAGAAAATGTTTACTTTTAGTTTGAAGAATTTTCCATCCTCCCACTCATGTGCAGTACACAAAGTAAAATTCCCGTACAAAAACATCTTAAGTATTAAAAGTTCATGTAGAAAGTGCAGTGTTAACAAAATTTTGTCAAAGGATTAAGTGAAAGTGGTGTTTTTTGCTTCCTTTAACTCAGGCATGTCCAAACTATTCCACAAAGGGCCATGTGGCTGCAGGTTTTTGTTCCAACCGATCAAGAACACATGATTCAACCAATCAACTGTCTGAAGACTGAGAGCAATTGATTAAATGATTCAAGCCTGGCCCTTTGTGGAATAGTTTGGACACCCCTGCTTTAACTGATACATTATTATAAGTGACATCATTAGATTATTAATAATAGATTGAGCAGTAGGTAAATGACAAAATGTTACTTGAAAGATCTCACTTTCATGTATTAGTGAACATAGTTCAGTCAATAACAAACCAGCATGACCGGACAACCAATCATTTTTTATTTTAAATTTTAGCACGTTCAGTTTCACTAGACATAAATAGTTGGTTTTGAACCAGTTTTACACTGTAGAAAAAGAAAAATGTAATTGTATGAGGGATTTAGATAGGGAACTATGCAAAGATAAACTCTGTAAAGCAGAAATGAAGAAGACAGATGTATTGTGTTGATATAAAGGTTATGAGTTGTTAAATAAATCCATCAGAGAGGAAATCTGGAAGGAACGAGATGCACTGTGTTGTAATTGGTTCTATTTTACAAGTCACATATTTGTCATTCCTAGAACCCATAAACATTACAGTAATCAATAACATTTCCTGAACCCCTTTTATTAGTACTAAAATATAGTTGAAATAAACATTTTGCCAGGAACAATAATGTAGAAACCATTAATATCAGAGAAAGTATTAGTGGAAATAAATGGGAGGTTGTCCTTAAGTATGGCTACTAGCCTGGCTCTCATCTTAAATTTTTAAATAAAAAATGATTGGTTGTCCAGTAATGCTGTTTTGTTATTGACTGAACTATGTTCACTAATACATGAAAGTGAGATCTTTCCAGTAAAATGTTGTCATTAAGACACTGCTCATCTATTATTAATAATCTAATGATGTCACTTATAATAATATATAAGTTAAAAGGAGCAAAAAACAACACTTTCACTTAATACTTTGACTACATTTTCTAAATACTGCACTTTTCTACATGTACTTTTACTAGGTATTTAATTTTACTTTACTGGATTATTTTTACATTGCTGTATTGGTACTATTCAAAGATCTGCTCCCAATTATGCCAGCGTTTTCTTCAGCTGACTGATAAGTCTTAAGTACATTTAAGAAGGTGATTGTGACATGATAGAACATACATGAGATTATTTACAAAAGTTCTAAAATAAATGCAAATCCTTTATTTTACATGTTAAATATGATAAGGAAATTAATTTAAGATAAATCATGGTCACACCACAGTTTTTTAAGGACAGTGCCACAAAAATCACCTCATTTAAAATGTTGATATGAATGTTTGTGGACACAACATTCTTGATGTTTTAACTACTGCAACAGATATTACTATTTTTATTACCTTAAAATTGACCATATAGACGCCAATAACTTCACAACGGATAACATAATACATTTACCCGTTTTTCAATGTAATAAGCCAATAACGTAATATACTACTATCACAGTATTTAAGTTTCATTTATTGGATATAACTGTGAAAATGCATGCTCTCTCTCTCTCTCTCTCTCTCTCTCTCTCTCACTCTCTGTGACACAAAGAGACACTGGAAGAGAGAGAGAGAGAGAGAGAGAGAGAGAGAGAGAGAGAGAGAGAGAGAGAGAGAGAGAGAGAGAGAGAGAGAGAGAGAGAGAGAGAGAGAGAGAGAGAGAGAGAGAGAGATTACGTCATTGTTTTATTATGTTATTGGCTATTTTCTCAGAAGAAGAAGAAGAAGTCTTGAATATGCATTTTTAATTCCTTCTATACCTTGCAGTTTAGGTGATGCTATGTGCCACATCCTCATTGGCTCACACTGGATGCTTTTGTTCTTCTTTGGGGGTTTTCCATATCATATAATGTGGTCGTGTCATATGCTTTAAGTCTGTTGTTGACTGATGAGAAAATGCAAATCTCTTATATTCATTTTGTGTTCCTATAACCAGTAACACCAATGTCTTATATTCATGTTTACATCTGCATAATCAGTTTGCAACATTATATTCAGTTTACTGTTGATTGTAATTTTTTTATATTATATTAGTATGTGTTAGAATGGTTAGCGTGACTATTTTTATGACTGTAGTAATGATTAAAAGTGTATGCGTTATACTTTGCATTCCACACTTGTAGAAGTAGAGTTATTGTGCTTGTGATTGTAAGAGGCCACAGTGCTAGAAGGTCAAGAAGTTAACACTTGCTCTTTGTTGCAGTAAATTTCCATCCTATGCTATGAGTTATTTTGACTAATGTTGAAGGTCGCAAGTGGTGGGAGAGAGAGAGACTCGACAACGGAGACAGCACGGGATGGCTCCAGAGGGAAAACAACCCACCATCTGGCGCCCTGATAACACTTGTTGATAAAAGATGATTTGCTGCTTTGTTAGGTATAAAGCTTTTGCTCAAAGGACTGACCTCTGACCTTACTCTGTGCACGGTTGGTAGCTGTGTATTGTTGATCTGCTCCTTCTTGCAAGAATTAAAAGTAACTTGACTTTTGAACTTGGTTTCAGCCTCAGTCTTGTATTTAATTTTTCTATCATTGACTCAGGTCTGCGATCTGTCAAAAATAAATAATGTATTTGGCACCAGTTCCTCTTTAATTATCAGGGACATTAAATCCTCCAGTGGAACAGCTTAGATGCATAAATTGTCCTGCTACTTGTCTCATATTGTTTACTTTCTTCCTCCTTGATATCAGCTACAGGCAGAAGTTGAGATTAAGCTGACATTTCACATACTTGCTGAGAACACATTTCAGGTAATCTTCTCATGCTCAGTATTTTTCCACTTCAAGTTACATTGTGTTCTTTGTTACAGTAGTGTGTCTATGTCTAAGACAATGCAAGCATTCACTTTTTATCACTTATAAAAACCCTTATTAATTAATGCAACATTGTTCCCTTTAATCATCACAGTAATTTCCCGAATACTTACCGCAGATTATATAATGCAAAAGTTCAAGGCTCCATGAGTATGATACAACACCTTCTAGTCAACTTTTGAGTCAACAACACACAACATCACTTCAAACCACAATAACCACTCTTTCTGACTCATACACTACTACACTACTCTACATTTTTTGATGACATAAGCAAAAACGTATTGGTTATTGATTAACAAAAGGATACAAAACCTCACACATCTTAAACTGGTTTAAGCTGTTTTTTTCAGCAGGGTAGTCGTAGACTTTTCCGACCCCCACAAAAATCGTGACTTCAGGCTACAAAAGCTACTCGCCATCTCCGCTTCTGTTTAAATATATTTACTTAAAGCAGTCTTATTATCGTCGGTTTACTGCAGGATAATGAATAATGAAAGAATAATAGATCGGGAGGGGGATGGTTTCGTTGAGCTTTGTCTGGTGGTATCACTAGTTTCACTACAGAGCGAAGCTGATACGAAATAGAAGGAAACACTGAAACCTTTTAGTAGTTTTTACGGCTGAGAAACTGACCTGTTTATCGGTGGTAGCAGAGGGTGAGTCCGGGTTCTGGTTCTCCTCCATACTGCTCTTGTAGTAGTTCTGCTCTGTAAAAAACTAGCAAGCCTCTTCTCTTTTCTCCTGACTGCAGACCGCAATGTCTCATTTACATTTGACTTCACCCACATCGATATGCAGTCAAGTTAACGCTTACTAGACACAATATGATATTCTTTCAAAATAAAACTTCCGGTTAAACGTCAGTACATTTTCTAATCTACGTGTAATTTGGTAATTTGCAGCACATTGTACATGTATATAGCTAGTTATGAAGCTACTTTGTTTAGCTATCAATTATTATTCTTATATACAGTCTATGAAAGGAACAAGCAGATGTTTTGTGGCGCATTACACGTCTTAAGACAGTGAAACAGGAAATACCCCCCAAAATGGGATCTTTCATTATACAACGTGAAAAATGCAGATGAATTACACTTCATGCACGGACCCATGGCAAGGTGTTAACAATGCTCACTGACATATTGGAGCGTGAAAAAAAGAAAGAAACACCCAGAAATCAAGGCTGACCAAGTAAGAAAACTCCAGTTCCCGGTGGTGCTCCTGTCCACAACCCTAAGACCAGACATCATCATGCTGTCTCAAGAGGCAAATATGTGGAGCATAAGAACTGCACACTGCTTCTCCATGTTTAGTTCTGACTCTGGGGACAGAATGCAGATCTGTCCCAGATTACCTGAGAGATCTGGATGTTTCATAACATAGCAGCAGATAAGAAATGCATTTTGGCTTTAATTTGAATTATGGCCTGAACTAAAAGCGCAAATGACCTCTGGGCTCATTTGAACGAGGAGAAAGGATCAACAATTAGGAAACATAGACAGAAAACTCCTCATATCTACCAGAAAAAAGCCATAAACTCAAACTTACAATTCTGAGGACTTTGGTGAAGCCTCCCTGCAAATCTGAGTCAAACCTGATTTTCATGTAAATTAAGTGGCTTATCAGTGTGCAACTTATGTAATGGTATTTGTCATGTAAATATCAGAATAATGATACATCTGCTATGACAAACCTGTGTGATATTCTGTGAAGAAGATATTTAGTTCAAGGTGTTATTACAATATCTACTTCCTTTGACACTACTGCCCTCTAGTGACGAGTTGACTCCCTTACATGTTTAACTGTGTGATTTTGTTTTCTAAATTCAAAATGTGTTTAACTTTAGATCCATTAATTTTGTAGACATTTTAATAATACATAAGATGAGTAGTTTTACTGTAAAAATACATTTTCTATAAAGACATTTTGTTTGGAGAATTTCAGGTTGAACCCGTCTTGTTTTGGTAAACAACTGTCATATTGAATATTTTTATATCATAAAGAGTTGAATTTATATTGGAAAATGTTTCATCTAGTCATACAATTGTTTTAATTTTATTTCATTTCCTCCAAGTATCAAACGTGTCACTGTAGATGGTTTGAGAAATCTGAATCAATCAAGGTTTGATGCCTAGACATCACAAAATATTCCAATATTTCAATTAAATGAATAAAAGTCAAATTAAATAGTCAGTTTGCAGTATGGAAAAGTAACTGTGGACAAGTTGCTTTGTAGTTTCAGCTGCTAATATTTATATTGTAAGCTTACATACTAAAAATAATAATTTGACATTAGGTGAAGTTAACTTCTACAATAAGCAGGTTATTTTTTTATGGTTGATTTCTGAGAGAGGAGACAGAGGGTCTTCAGTAAGCAGGAGGTATATCAGCGACCACTGCTTTCATGTGTGGGAGAGTGGGAGTCAAGATTTGGACATGGACTTGGACGTACTGGATGTCCACTTGGATTACACTTAAACTTAAGCAAAATGAGAGAGAAAAAGGCAGCCAATAACTGAACTGAAGCTAGTTGAGTTGGAAAAAAGAAACTTACTGACTTGACTGAACTGAACTAAACTTTCAAGGAAAATAAACACTTCGTATCTGAGGAGGAAATAAAGAAGGACTATGAAATTGTATTTAATTGAATGTGATACTCACCAGGTATTAACAATGGTGGACAATTTAATTTAATTGTTTTATTGCTGTAAATATTAAAGAGCTCTGCTCTGTAAAAAACTGGTCTCTGACAGGTCTCTTCTCAATGCTGCGCGGTTTTCTTCGTCTTCTTTGTCTTCTTTGTCTTCCTTTGGTTTCTTTATCGGTTGGCAAACTAGTTTAAAGGAGCATTACCGCCACCTACCGAACTGGAATGTGAAACAGCAGATGAGCAGGCAAAAACCCACCTGAGTTCTCAAATTTAACCCAGTAATAAGCTGATAAAGGTTTAGGAAATAATTGTTATATCTTGATATCAATCTGCATATAAAACAATTAAAAAATGACATTAGGTGAATTTAACTTGTATGATAGGCAGGTTATTTGTTTATGATTGATTTCTGAGAGAGGAGACAGGGGATCTTTAGCAAGCAGGACATATATCAGCGAACACCGCTTTCATGTGTGGGAGAGTCAGAGCCAAGACTTGGACGTGGACCTGGACCGTGATTCCGGATCTCCACTTGGATTACAGTTAAGCAAAATGAGAGAAAAATAGGCAGCCACTAACAGAACGGTAACTACATAGTTAAATGGGAAAAAAGAAACTTACTGACTTGACTGAATTGCACACAAGTTTAGTTTTCCTTGAAACTAAACTTTCAAGGAAAACAAAAAAATTGCATCTGAGGTGGAAATAATGAAGGACTAAATGATTGTATTGAAGTGAATGTGATACGTCCCTGGTTTTAATGAAAGATCTGAAGGTTGGACAATTTAATTTTATCTATTATTTCTATTTATTTTTTAAATATTGAACAAGCTGTGGAGAAGGGGTACATTCAGATTGGTCTATTTTTATTACTATTATTATGGGCCAAATTTAAGTTAACATGTTAAAAGTAAATTTTGTTTTTTTTTCTTGTGGAGAATAAATGTATTCTTTATATTTTTACTGAGTCACATTTGTCTTGCTTAGCATCCTCTTTAAAAGCGCCTATAGGTAAAATACTTGTGTAGATACCTATTTCATTACAAGTAGTGGTTACATCTCCTTTCTATTAAAATAAGTTAATATCTCCATTACCATTTGCTTCATAGTTTGACCAAGTTGTGATGTAAGTACTATTGGTCTGTAATTAGATAGATATAAAGATTATTTCCCCAGTTTCAAAATTCGTACAATTGATCATTTTCAGCTTGTGGAATTTTTCCCTGTTCTCCAAACTTTATTAAACAAGGGCATTCAGGGCAATAAAAGAAAGAATAAAGAACATAAAATAATAAGTATAAAAACAATAAAAACAATTGGAAATGAAAAAAGGAAACAAAAACAAAATACATGATGATTCCTAAACAATGCAGTGGTGCACACAATGCATTACTATAGACTATACAATAGGCTGATTCCATTACTGAAGATGCATTGAGTATGACCATTTATGGGCATATAGTATTCGTGGTACTATCTGTCATGGCTTAAAGACTCTCCACAGAGTACAGTTTCCTCAGAATCGTGGTGGCATCATGCATCAGACGAGTGTATTGATAATACTTTGATTCTCCTTTGCTGAGCTGCAATAAACACTTTCAGCATGAGACATCCCGGACTCCTGTTCACTTTTCTCTACTGCTGAGGTTAACTATTGACAAACTAATTCTCCATAACACAAATGACAGTTATTATATGATGAACGTTGAAATGTTTTGAATACATACATATTAGAGTTTGGAAAGACCCGATATTCAAATGTTATCTGCTTCTTTAATAGATATCTGGAGGTTGTTACTGTGTCTTCTGTAATAGTGGCTTCAGTGGGAGTACAGACCAACTAATCCTATTGTCATCCCTATCCTGATTAAAGCTGCTTTCCAAGATGAGTTCCACAAACAGTCCAAACCTGACCACCTATCCGAGTCTTCCTTTGTGTCTCTAACATTGTCCTCTTAAATTTTTTCAGGCTTTCCAAGGCTCTTGATATGAACTCTGAACATGGGAAAAAGAGAGAGAAGAATCCTTAGCTTGAGCTTCAGACTGATCCTTCAAAGCTGAATCATTCCCTTAATTTCTGTCTTAAACCTAACTTCATTAACACTCTACATATTTTATCTCCTCATTTAGTGTCACAATTAGCCCAGTCTGTACCCAAACATACTATAACATTCTGATAACCATTAGGATTATTTGTTCCTTAATCGTTTGTAAAACCAAAAAAAATAATCCTTAATCCACTTTAAACTCTTTTAAAAAAAACTTCAAGGTTTGTTTTACTTCAACTATAAAATACATTTCACCATCATATATATCTTTTGCACAGAACATTATAGAGTTGAAAGATGGGAAGGCCCATTTCTGGTGTAAAAATGCTCTTAATTTTCGTCCCCTGACAATTTTATGTGATTTACACATTGAACACTTCTACGACTTGATATTTAATGTGAAAAAGCAAAAATCTTTGAGGGTAAAAGTGAACGACAACAAACTTGGTGGCTTTTTAGATGACTGGCTTGAGTAAAAGTTTTCCCACATTGCTCACAGCTGTACGGCTTTTCTCCAGTGTGAATGCGTTGGTGGATTTTGAGACTGTCATCTCGAGTAAAAGTTTTCCCACATTGCTCACAGCTGTACGGCTTCTCTCCAGTGTGAACGCGTTGGTGGATTTTGAGACTGTCACCTCGAGTAAAAGTTTTCCCACATTGCTCACAGCTGTACGGCTTCTCTCCAGTGTGAATGTGTTGATGTTTTTTTAGGTTGCCGTTGTGAGTGAAAGTTTTCCCACATTGCTCACAGCTGTACGGCTTCTCTCCAGTGTGAATGCGTTGGTGCATTTTTAGATGACTGTTTCGACTAAAAGTTTTCCCACATTGCTCACAGCTGTAGGGTTTCTCTCCAGTGTGAATGCGTTGGTGGATTTTTAGACCACCGCTTTCACTGAAGGTTTTCCCACATTGCTCACAGCTGTACGGCTTCTCCCCAGTGTGAATGTGTTGGTAGATTTTGAGACTATCATCTCGTGGAAACGTTTTCCCACATTGCCCACAGCTGTACGGCTTCTCTCCAGTGTGAATGCGTTGATGTTTTTTTAGGGTGCCGTTGTCAGTGAAAGTTTTCCCACATTGCTCACAGCTGTACAGCGTCTCTCCAGTGTGAATGCATTGATGGATTTTGAGACTATCAACTCGAGCAAATGTTTTCCCACATTGCTCACAGCTGTACAGCTTCTCTCCAGTGTGAATGCGTTGGTGGATTTTTAGATGACTGCCTACACTAAAAGTTTTCCCACATTGCTCACAGCTGTAAGGCTTCTCTCCAGTGTGAATGCGCTGATGTTGTTTTAGGGTGCTGTTGTCAGTGAAAGTTTTCCCACATTGTTCACAGCTGTATGGCTTCTCTCCAGTGTGAATGCGTTGGTGGCTTTTAAGATGACTGCCTTGACTGAAAGTTTTCCCACATTGTTCACAGCTGTACGGCTTCTCTCCAGTGTGAATGCGTTGATGTATTTTTAGGGTGCCGTTGCCAGTGAACGTTTTCCCACATTGCTCACAGCTGTACGGCTTCTCTCCAGTATGAGTTTTCTGGTGACTCTGTAAACACCTGGATGTTGTGAAGACTTTGCGACAGTGCTGACAGCAGTGAGTTTTCAGTATCTTTCTTCTTCTTTGTTTCTATGAGAACAGACACACATACAGAGAAAGAAAGTAAGAGATATTAAGTTAGGTGACAAAAAACAGGAAATCATCAAAGAGCATAGAGTTACAGTATGGGAAATATCAAAATGGCTCCTGAGCCTCATTTGTCACAGCCTGGCTCTAGACTGTGACAGAAAAGGGGAGTAACATGGGTATTCAATATAGTGCAAAAGAAACATATTCAAAATAAAATAGTCCAAATAAACACAAAAAATAAAATGTAGGGTTAGTTTGTAAAATCAGTCATGTAGGGAGTGGTTGAGTGAGTATGTGATGTGTGTAGGCATGGGCCGGTTACCGGTTTCAAGGTTTACCACGGTATGAAAAAGTCACAGTTTCAAAACCACTAAAATTTTCCGTCATACCGTTCCTGCGGTATGAGCTGGAGGTCGCTCAGGTCGCGTGTAGCTGCAGCGTACAGTAGTCCTCCTCCAGTTGCTGTTGCAAGCAGGTAGCTCTGCAGGCTGTCTGATGGCTGAAGGAGGCGAGACCCCCGAACTTTTCCCCCTGTTTAAAAGCGCCAAGTCGGCTGTATTTATACTTCGGCTACCGCAAAAAGACAGACGGCCGCGGCTCGGAGGAAGACGGTCCCGGACAGTAGCAGCGCGAGGAGGAAATACATCCTATATGGTAGCGAGCCAGTCTCCAAAAACTGTTGAGATTCAGTTTTAAGCTCCTGCCTGCATTTATTTATCTTAAATGTGTTTTTACTTTTTTCAATTATTTATGTTCATTTATTTGCATTTTGTGTTGTTTTTTTTTCACTAAAAATAATTAATTTATGTTGTGACTTGAGTTGCAGGTTTTAGCCTCAGTTAATTATTTATTATTATTATTATTTATTTTAAATACATATTTACTAAAAATAAAAGACTGTTCAATATCACATTTTATAGCCGTAATCATAATCATCATAATACCGTGAAACCGTGATATTTTTACCTAAGGTTATCATACCGTCAGAATCTCATACCGGCCCATGCCTAGATGTGTGTGTGGTGTTGGATGGTGAAACAAAGTAAAAGAACCAAGAAAAAAACGTTGGAGCATGTTGGGAGAGGACAGGAACTGGACCAGCAGCTATTCTGGCTTCATAAATGGGGCTCAGCAGGCCAAGGTGTGTCACATCCTACTGATCAGTGTGCCTGCTAATCAGGAACCTGCCTCTGCAGACAAAACACATCACCTCTCCTGACCTTTATGTGAACCCATTATTAGTTTAGACACAGACACACAGAGAGAGAGAGAGAGAGAGAGAGAGAGAGAGAGAGAGAGAGAGAGAGAGAGAGAGAGAGAGAGAGAGAGAGAGAGAGAGAGAGAGAGAGAGAGAGAGAGAGAGAGAGAGAGAGAGAGAGAGAGAGAGAGAGAGAGAGAGAGAGAGAATGCATTTTCACAGTTATATCCAATAAATGAAACTTCAACAAAGTGATATCAGTATATTGTTATGTTATCTGCTCCAGTCACCAAGAGAGAGAGAGAGAGAGGCCAACAATGTAATAACTTATTACATTACTGGCAAAAAGTTATTACATTATTGGTTCAGGACTATTATTGTATTATTAGCTCATTACATTAAAAAACAAAGGGCAAATTTACTACATTATCTGCAGTTATTATGATATTGGCTTCTACAGACCTGTGGAAAATCCTATAAGTCTTTGACCCATATTTTAACTACTGTAGGCCTGACAATAGGAGCCATACTGTTAATCTTAATGTTGGTTATGTGTGCTAGCCACAGCTAAAGGTAATGGCCTGAAACCGATGCAAATCAAGATATTGAGCTAGAAAATGTTGATGAACTGGAAAGAAAACTGCATGACTTTATGATTACCCAGTTAACTATCAAAATGAAACAGACAATACAGACCAATTATAGTCTAATAAAAAGCTTAAAAACTTGTGATGAAGAAATGGACACTTGTAAGACCAAAGAAGAGCTGTGTTTTAAGATAAGCTTAGAATATAAACTTATTTTGCATTAAAACTGATGAAGGCTTTGAGACACATTGTTATTTTAGTATAAATCAAAATAAACCAATACTCACTGGAACATAGACAATATATTGAAACTTCAGTAATAGTGTTTTAAGAAAAGTTTTAGAGATAATGGAGTAAAAGTCCCTGAATTTACAGAGGAAAGCTTGGAAATAACTGTGTAAAATGCTCCAACACATGAAAGAGAAAGATACAAAGAAAACTGAGCTCCACCCCAGGTAAAGCTCAAACAGATGAACTATAAGAATGAGATTCACCAACAGCCATTCAGTGTGTTTGTTGCATGAACAGCTCTCGGTTTGCTTGAATCACATTTTTGATGCACAGTCCACTGAACTCTGCTTGACTCAGTGTTCTTTCTTTATTAATTGGTAATTGTGGAGAACCGTAACTTTCAACTGGTCTAGTTAAAGTTTTTTTCTCCTGGCACTAAGACATGCTAACTAAGATGGAGGCGGTGGTCAACAATGAGTTAGTTGTAGACTTTTCCGACCCCCCACAGAAATCGTGACTTCAGGCTACAAAAGCTACTCGCCATCTCCGCTTCTGTTTAAATATATTTACTTAAAGCAGTCTTATTATCGTCGGTTTACTGCAGGATAATGAATAATGAAAGAATAATAAATCGGGAGGGAGATAGTTTTTATGGGGGATTTCGTTAAACTTTGTCTGGTATCACTAGTTTCACTACAGAGCGAAGCTTATACGAAATAGAAGGAAACACTGAAACCTTTTAGTAGTTTTTACGGCTGAGAAACTGACCTGTTTATCGGTGGTAGCAGAGGGTGAGTCCGGGTTCTGGTTCTCCTCCATGCTGCTCTTGTAGTAGTTCTGCTCTGGGAAAAACTAGAAGATGTGTCGCTACCTGATGTGAGTCGCTCCCTGGTCGCTACCCGATTTGAGTCTGACATGCGCAGTAGCGTCCGCGATCGTCCGCCATCTTGAACGGTTATGTACGGCAACTCCGCTTGGAAAAAACGCCGCCAGACTCAAAACGCGATAAGAGAAATAAATCAGTTGTATAAACATATAAATAAAAATAAAATAAATCAATCGTATAAATATATAAATATGAATAAATATAAATAGTTTGGTTATAAATAGTTGTCAGAGGTTAACAGTAAGTATACATATCATGGAACTATCTGTAAATCAGACATGGAAATGAAATAATACAAAGTAATAGTAATAATAATTATATCTATCTATCCACTATCTCATCTATCTATATTTTTATTGATATATTTATATTGTATTATTATTTTATTATATACATATATAACATAGATGGATAAGATAGTATATATATACACAATATATAGCTATAAAATAGATGGATAGATAAGATAGTATATATATATAAAATAGATAGATACACACTATCTTATGTATCTATATATATCTATATCTATATCTATATATATATATATATATATATATATATATATATATATATAAAATAGATAGATACACACTATCTTATGAATCTATCTATTTTATTTATATTATATTATTTTATTATATATATGTATATGTATATATAGATATATTGTACTACAAACATATTATATATTTTTTTCAATTGAGAATGGTATAAACTAACTGAAGTTTTTAACATTACAGTACATTACATCCATTTTAAATTCATAGAGCTTTGATTTTGGAACTGTTTTGTTAACGAAAAAGAGGCCAAGATTTATCTGATGTGTGATGTGCACTCTTTTATACTTTGTTATAGACACAAGTACCACCCTTTCTAGTTCTGTCACAGCTCCTCCACTCACCTGATGGACTTTCTCAGCTGTTGTTTTGATGCAGACAGATATTTAAACTGTGGTATGCATGCCTCTGTTTGTCACACTATTACAAGACCATTTCAAATGAATGAATGCTCAAGCCAGTACTGAAAGTTTGTTAACTTTTAGTTTATAACTTTGAAGGACCAAAGAATTCCATTTTGAACATGAACCAAACATTTTAATCTAAAAATACAAAAATGGGTTTCCATCAAATTGATGTCAGAGATGGAAAAAAACAAAAGACAGAGCTTAAACAGTATTGTCAAAGAATTTAAATCTGGAATTTTAACCACATGCTTTATAAAATGAATATAAACAATGGAGGCAACAAAAGACACATGTATGTACATAGCTATATGAAAAATTCTGCATATATTCAAGTAAAGACAATTTTATGTAATCACATAAGAAGTTATGACTGTACTTTTTAATTTAAAGAGACCCAACATTCCCCCATGAGCAAGCACTTGGCGACAGTGGCAAAGAAAAAACTCCCCAGTAACGGCAAGAAACCTCAGGCAGAACCAGGCCCTAGGTGGGCGGCCATCTGCCTTGACTGGTTGGGGTTGATACAGAAAGAGAGCGAGAAAAACTGAAGCAATCTGAATCTGGAGCATACAGGTATGTAGGTGCTTAAGGCAGAAGGATGATTGTCAACAGTGCAGTCTCCCGATCATCTTCATCTTTTCCTGAAATTGCACAAAAGTAAAGATATTAGTACAACAGATATTATAGTAAACTTGAAACTATATGGCACTGTCTTTTAAACATTTGTCCACACACTCAGTAGATATTACAGTTAATAAAACAAATTAAGCATGGTCCTCTTAAATTTTTCAGACTCTCCAAGGCTCTTGATATGTAACTGTCCTTTTCATGTGAGCCTCAGAACTACTGCATACAGAAAAATATTTTCCACAGGATCACTGTTATTTATTTTGTACGTAAATGAAACATATCTCAGATGACGTACTTTGTTGTGGTAACAATTCGGAACAACTCTAAGATGTAGATGAAAAATAACTGAAAATGATAAGGAGTTGGTTTGATTCTAAATATTTGATGTACATGTTTACTGTTAATTTTGTTGCTTAACCTGGGGCCTGTTTCAGGAAGCAGGTTTAACTAACTCTGAGTTAAAACCTTAACTCTGGGTTGACCAACTCTGAGCTGTCAAATTCATAGTTTTCGGTTTCAGAACAAGTGTTAACAGTTAGTTCAATCAACTCTGAGTCAAAGTAACTGAGTGAAGCTCGTGCATGAGGCGATACCAAGCTGTCATCAATGGAGCACTGATAACATGATTCACCATGACACCAGAAACAAAGGGAGTGAGAGAGAGAGAGAGAGAGAGAGAGAGAGAGAGAGAGAGAGAGAGAGAGAGAGAGAGCTGCAGCAAAAGTTCCTCACTGGTATCGAACCAGCAACACTGACACTATGAGACATGCACAGTAACCACTTTGCTATCAATACCCTTCATTGCATTTCTGACAGCCCGACAGAGGGTTGCCTTGGAAACATGCTCTGTGTCACCGATGTTGCATATAAAACTTTGAAAAGAAAAAACCACAAAGTACAACACAAACAACTTGTTCTGAACTGAGAGCATGTCCACGATTTGTGTCCTACAGACGATACGAGGGCTGAGAATATTATTCAGAAAAATGATCGATTGTACAGAAAAATGAAAACACTCAAACAGAACATCATCAGAGATAAAACTGACCCCAGCGGGGTCTGATCACCCTCTGACGGAGATGTCTGCTTCGTATTTGTGCTTCAATATTAACTGACTCTTAAAGGACACGCCATGTCTGACAGCTCCTTCAGTCTGAAGGCTTCAGTTAAAAAGGAAAAGAAACTCAGAGTTAGTAGAAGAAAACCTGCCAGCGAGCAGGTTAAGTTCACGGAGTATGTTGCCAGGGTAACTAATTCAGAGTTAAGCTGAACTGGCTTTGTGAAACCGTAAAAACAGAGTTTCCTTGAAAGTTTTCATTAAACCTGCTTTCTGAAAAAGGCCTCTGCTCTGTTTTCTAATACATTTGTTTTTTAACATGTTCCAAACAAAATTCTGAACATGGAAAAAAAGAGAGAAAAAAAACTGTTGATGAAGCTTCTTTAGCTTGAGCTTCAGACTGATCCTTCAAACCTGAACCATTTCTTTGGAACAAACTGAAGGTATTAAATCATTGACATAAACTAAGTACTATGAGTTCTCAACCTTTTTTAACACTTATGACATCTAATTGACCCCCAATTGAACCTAAGTTTATCTTGTCAAGTTTTTACCTGTTCTTTTCACGGTTGGTTACATTTAGAAGAAAAATGAAAAAAAAATTCAATCATTATAATAATGATTACTTTATGAGACATGTTCCCTTAATTTCTGTCTTAAACCTAACTTCATTAACACTCTACATATTTTATCTCCTCATTTAGTGTCACAATTAGCCCAGTCTGTACCCAAACATACTATAACATTCTGATAACCATTATGATGAATTGTTCCATAATCTTCTGTAAAACCAAAAAAATAATCCTTAATCCACTTTAAACTCTTTTGAACTAACTTCAAGGTTTGTTTTAGTTCAACTATAAAGTACCTTTTACCATCATACATATTTGCTGGCCCACTTTTTTTCTATTACAAAGAAGATTATAGAGTTGAAAGATGGGAAGACCCATTTCTGGTGTAAAACTGCTCTTCACTTTCCTCCGCTGAAAATTTTATGTGATGGACACTATGAACACTTCTACGACTTGATATTTAATGTGAAAAAGCAAAAATCTTGAAGGGTAGAAGTGAATGACAACAAACTTGGTGGCTTTTTAGATGACTGGCTTGAGTAAAAGTTTTCCCACATTACTCACAGCTGTACAGCTTCTCTCCAGTGTGAATGCGTTGGTGGATTTTAAGATAACTGCCTTGACTGAAAGTTTTCCCACATTGCTCACAGCTGTATGGCTTCTCTCCAGTGTGAATGCGTTGGTGGATTTTTAAACTACTGCCTTCACTGAAGGTTTTCCCACATTGCTCACAGCTGTACGGTTTCTCTCCAGTGTGAATGCGTTGGTGGATTTTTAGTTTACTGCCTTGACTAAAAGTTTTCCCACATTGCTCACAGCTGAACGGCTTCTCTCCAGTGTGAATGCGTTGGTGGATTTTTAGACTGGCGCCTTGACTGAAAGTTTTCCCACATTGCTCACAGCTGTACGGCTTCTCTCCAGTGTGAATGCGTTGGTGGATTTTTAGATTACTGCCTTGACTGAAAGTTTTCCCACATTGCTCACAGCTGTAAGGCTTCTCTCCAGTGTGAATGCGTTGATGTTTTTTCAGGGTGCCGTTGTCAGTGAACGTTTTCCCACATTGCTCACAGCTGTACGGCTTCTCTCCAGTGTGAATGCGTTGATGTTTTTTCAGGGTGCCGTTGTCAGTGAACGTTTTCCCACATTGCTCACAGCTGTACGGCTTCTCTCCAGTGTGAATGCGTTGATGTTTTTTCAGGGTGCCGTTGTCAGTGAAAGTTTTCCCACATTGCTCACAGCTGTACGGCTTTTCTCCAGTGTGAATGCGTTGGTGGATTTTAAGATAACTGCCTTGACTGAAAGTTTTCCCACATTGCTCACAGCTGTACGGCTTCTCTCCAGTGTGAATGCGTTGGTGGATTTTGAGACTATCATCTCGAGCAAAAGTTTTCCCACATTGCTCACAGCTGTACGGCTTCTCTCCAGTGTGAATACGTTGATGTTTTTTTAGGGTGCCGTTGTCAGTGAAAGTTTTCCCACATTGCTCACAGCTGTATGGCTTCTGTCCGGTATGAGTTTTCTGGTGACTCTGTAAACACCTGGATGTTGTGAAGACCTTGTCACAGTGCTGACAGCAGTGCGTTTTGAGTATCTTTCTTCTTTGTTTCTATGACAAACAAATAAAGAAAGAGAAAGAAAGAAAGAAAGAAAGATATTAAGTTAGGTGGGTGAATGTATGGCATTAGATGGTGAAACAAAGGCTCAGCAGGCCAAGCTGACCAGACTAATTCAGGACATCTTGACCTCTCCTGACCTTTATGTGACCCCATTATTAGTTTTTCCCCATTTAATAAAATAAAATGAGACCATTTACGAAAAACCCCAAAACAACAAACAAGACAATCCCAAAATGTAGAGATATTGATATGGACTGTTCATCAGACAAAACCAGACATCTGAATATGATTAAGGTCCTAATCAGAGATGTGCCGCTATGATCATCATTAGTTCAAAATATCACGGTAAATGATACTGTCAAATGGTACAATCATATTAAGTGGTAGAATCTGATAGTAAATGTTGGGTTTGTTTGTGTGTTTGGTGGGGTAACAGTATATAACCAAGTTTCACTTTGTTGCAAACAAAGCTAGAAAATGTTTACTTTTAGTTTGAAGAATTTTCCATCCTCCCACTCATGTGCAGTACACAAAGTAAAATTCCTGTACAAAAACATCATAAGTATTAAAAGTTCATGTAGAAAGTGCAGCGTTAAAAAAATGTAGTCAAAAGTGAAAGTGGTGTTTTTTGCTTCCTTTAACTGATACATTATTATATGTGACATCATTAGATTGTGGACACAACATTATTGATGTTCTAACTAGTGCAACAGATATTACTATTTTTATTATCTTAAAATTGACCATGTAGAAGCCAATAACTTAACGACGGATAACATAATACATTTACCCATTTTTTAATGTAATAAGCCAATAACGTAATATACTACTATCACAGTATTTAAGTTTCATTTATTGAATATAACTGTGAAAATGCATGCTCTCTCTCTCTCTCTCTCTCTCACTCTCTGTGACACAAAGAGACACTGGAAGAGAGAGAGAGAGAGAGAGAGAGAGAGAGAGAGAGAGAGAGAGAGAGAGAGAGAGAGAGAGAGATTACGTCATTGTTTTATTATGTTATTGGCTATTTTCTCAGAAGAAGAAGAAGAAGTCTTGAATATGCATTTTTAATTCCTTCTATACCTTGCAGTTTAGGTGATGCTATGTGCCACATCCTCATTGGCTCACACTGGATGCTTTTGTTCTTCTTTGGGGGTTTTCCATATCATATAATGTGGTCGTGTCATATGCTTTAAGTCTGTTGTTGACTGATGAGAAAATACAAATCTCTTATATTCATTTTGTGTTCCTATAACCAGTAACACCAATGTCTTATATTCATTTTTACATCTGCATAATCAGTTTGCAACATTATATTCAGTTTACTGTTGATTGTAATTTTTTTATATTATATTAGTATGTGTTAGAATGGTTAGCGTGACTATTTTTATGACTGTAGTAATGATTAAAAGTGTATGCGTTATACTTTGCATTCCACACTTGTAGAAGTAGAGTTATTGTGCTTGTGATTGTAAGAGGCCACAGTGCTAGAAGGTCAAGACGTTAATACTTGCTCTTTGTTGCAGTAAATTTCCATCCTATGCTATGAGTTATTTTGACTAATGTTGAAGGTCGCAAGTGGTGGGGGAGAGAGAGACTCGACAACGGAGACAGCACGGGATGGCTCCAGAGGGAAAACAACCCACCATCTGGCGCCCTGATAACACTGATGATTTGCTACTTTGTTAGGTATAAAGCTTTTGCTCAAAGGACTGAGCTCTGAGCTTACTCTGTGCACGGTTGATAGCTGTGTATTGTTGATCTGCTCCTTTTTGCAAGAATTAAAAATAACTTGACTTTTGAACTTGGTTTCAGCCTCAGTCTTGTATTTAATTTTTCTATCATTGACTCAGGTCTGCGATCTGTCAAAATAAATAATGTATTTGGCACCAGTTCCTCTTTAATTATCAGGGACATTAAATCCTCCAGTGGAACAGCTTAGATGCATAAATTGTCCTGCTACCTGTCTCATATTGTTTACTTTCTTCCTCCTTGATATCAGCTACAGGCAGAAGTTGAGATTAAGCTGACATTTCACATACTTGCTAGACAATGCAAGCATTCACTTCTTATCACTTATAAAAACCCTTATTAATTAATGCAACATTGTTCCCTTTAATCATCACAGTAATTTCCCGAATACTTACCGCAGATTATATAATGCAAAAGTTCAAGGCTCCATGAGTATGATACAACACCTTCTAGTCAACTTTTGAGTCAACAACACACAACATCACTTCAAACCACAATAACCACTCTTTCTGACTCATACACTACTACACTACTCTACATTTTTTGATGGCATAAGCAAAAACGTATTGGTGTTACATTATGTCTGATTAAGATTGATTAACAAAAGGATACAAAACCTCACACATCTTAAACTGGTTTAAGCTGTTTTTTTCAGCAGGGTAGTTAGACTTTTCCGATCCCCCACAGAACTCGTGGCTTCAGGCTACAAAAGCTACTCGCCATCTCCGCTTCTGTTTAAATATATTTACTTAAAGCAGTCTTATTATCGTCGGTTTACTGCAGGATAATGAATAATGAAAGAATAATAAATCGGGAGGGAGATGGTTTCGTTGAGCTTTGTCTGGTGGTATCACTAGTTTCACTACAGAGCGAAGCTTATACGAAATAGAAGGAAACACTGAAACCTTTTAGTAGTTTTTACGGCTGAGAAACTGACCTGTTTATCGGTGGTAGCAGAGGGTGAGTCCGGGTTCTGGTTCTCCTCCATGCTGCTCTTGTAGTAGTTCTGCTCTGTAAAAAACTAGCAAGCCTCTTCTCTTTTCTCCTGACTGCAGACCGCAATGTCTTATTTACATTTGACTTCACCCACATCGATATGCAGTCAAGTTAACGCTTACTAGACACAATATGATATTCTTTCAAAATAAAACTTCCGGTTAAACGTCAGAACATTTTCCAATCTACGTGTAATTTGCAGCACATTGTACATGTATATAGTTATAAAGCTACTTTGTTTAGCTATCAATTATTATTCTTATATACAGTCTATGAAAGGAACAAGCAGATGTTTTGTGGCGCATTACACGTCTTAAGACAGTGAAACAGGAAATACCCCCCAAAATGGGATTTTTCATTATACAACGTGAAAAATGCAGATGAATTACACTTCATGCACGGACCCATGGCAAGGTGTTAACAATGCTCACTGACATATTGGAGCATGAAAAAAAGAAAGAAACACCCAAAAATCGAGGCTGACCAAGTAAGAAAACTCCAGTTCCGGTGGTGATCCTGTCCACAACCCTAAGACCAGACATCATCATGCTGTCTCAAGAGGCAAATATGTGGAGCATAAGAACTGCACACTGCTTCTCCATGTTTAGTTCTGACTCTGGGGACAGAATGCAGATCTGTCCCAGCTGACCTGAGAGATCTGGATGTTTCATAACATAGCAGCAGATAAGAAATGCATTTTGGCTTTAATTTGAATTATGGCCTGAACTAAAAGCGCAAATGACCTCTGGGCTCATTTGAACCAGGAGAAAGGATCAACAATTAGGAAACATAGACAGAAAACTCCTCATATCTACCAGAAAAAAGCCATAAACTCTAACTCACAATTCTGAGGACTTTGGTGAAGCCTCCCTGCAAATCTGAGTCAAACCTGAATTTCATGTAAATTAAGTGGCTTATCAGTGTGCAACTTATGTAATGGTATTTGTCATGTAAATACAGGAATAATGATAAATCTATGACAAACCTGTGTGATATTCTGTGAAGAAGATATTTAGTTCAAGGTGTTATTACAATATCTACTTCCTTTGACACTACTGCCCTCTAGTGACGAGTTGACTCCCTTACATGTTTAACTGTGTGATTTTGTTTTCTAAATTCAAAATGTGTTTAACTTTAGATCCATTAATCTTGTAGACATTTTAATAATACATAAGATGAGTAGTTTTACTGTAAAAATACATTTTCTATAAAGATATTTTGTTTGGAGAATTTCAGGTTGAACCCGTCTTGTTTTGGTAAACAACTGTCATATTGAATATTTTTATATCCTAAAGAGTTGAGTTTATATTGGAAAATGTTTCATCTAGTCATACAATCGTTTTAATTTTATTCAATTTCATTTTCTCCAAGTATCAAACATGTCACTGTAGATGGTTTGAGAAATCTGAATCAATCAAGATTTGATGCCTAGACATCACAAAATATTCCAATATTTCAATTAAATGAATAAAAGTCAAATTAAATAGTCAGTTTGCAGTATGGAAAAGTAACTGTGGACAAGTTGCTTTGTAGTTTCAGCTGCTAATATTTATATTGTAAGCTTACATACTAAAAAGAATAATTTGACATTAGGTGAAGTTAACTTATACAATAAGCAGGTTATTTTTTTATGGTTGATTTCTGAGAGAGGAGACAAAGGGTCTTCAGTAAGCAGGAGGTATATCAGCGACCACTGCTTTCATGTGTGGGAGAGTGGGAGTCAAGATTTGGACGTGGACTTGGACGTACTGGATGTCCACTTGGATTACACTTAAGCTTAAGCAAAATGAGAGAGAAAAAGGCAGCCAATAACTGAACTGAAGCTAGTTGAGTTGGAAAAAAGAAACTTACTTACTTGCCTGAACTGAACTAAACTTTCAAGGAAAATAAAAACTTTGTATCTGAGGAGGAAATAAAGAAGGACTATGAAATTGTATTTAACTGAATGTGATATTCACCAGGTATTAACAATGGTGGACAATTTAATTTAATTGTTTTATTGCTGTAAATATTAAAGAGCTCTGAAGAAGAGATAGATTGGTCTATTTATATTATTATTGGTCAAATATAACATAACACACAAAATGTAAATCTTGATTTGTATTCTTTTTTCTTGTGTGGAATAAATTCATTCTTTGTATTTTCAGAGTCAAATTTGTCTTACTTATCATCCACCTCCTTAAAAGGCCTATATGAAAGATATTTATATAATTATTTATTTGACTATTTCATTACAAGTAGTGGTAACAGCTACTTTCTATTAAAAAATACGTTCATATCACCATTGCCATTTGCTCCATAGTTGTGATGGCCCTCTATAACTCTAACTAAAAGGTAAGTGTTTGGTGCTCTGATGAATGATGCAGGCTTACTACTTATAACTTGATTTTTAACCACAGTAAGGAGGATGCAAACAAATGGATGCTTTATCTAGCACACTGTGACCTAGCATATTCACTTCAATCAAAAGATCATCTCTCCATATGGAATGATAAGCTTTTTCAAATTCAAAGAAAACTACAACTATTATCTCCTTCATACTAAGGGTCTTTTCAATTTCATCACTTACTTTGATTAAAATATATGATGTGGATTTTTTTCTAAAGCCACTCTAGCAGCTGTTCATCAAACATATTTTTTCTAAGAAATATGACAATTTGTAGTATGACAGTATCATATGAAATTGGCCAACTTCCCATATTGGAACCCCTAAAACTATCCCATATGAATCTTTTTATAATTGTAAGTGTAAATTGTCATCTGCTCAAATAAAACACACAGCCCAGGTTTGTCTTTGTTTAAACTTTTTGATAATTATGCATATTAAGAAACAGAAACTGTAGTTTACATATGATGTACATTCAAACTGGCAGTTCACAAGTTCCTCTTGTATTTTACTTGCATTCATTTACCAATGTTACTGAAGGGAAAGTAGTGAGTGGACTACTTATAAATGACATACATGGCCATCTGCTGGTCTTTGCGATCATTCCGAGCTCTATCACAACCAACAAGGACATTAAAGCATGCAACCTAATTAGATACACAGAACATAAGAAACTAATCAATCTTTATTTATATAGCCCCAAATCATGACAAAAGTAATCTCAAGGCACTAGAGAAGGTCTAGACTGTACTCTTTAAATTTAGTTTAAAGAGAACCAAAGTTTCCCATGAGCATGAACTAAGTGCTAAAAACTGTGGTTAACAAATCAAATATATCCTTTAAAATAAAAGAATAAAATAAGGAGTCCAAGTGGTACTGGCCTTTTTCTACAGCCATCCTTAGATTTCTGTAGGAGGAAACAAAAGCTGACAGCCAGTATTCGCTAACTATAGTTGCAGTGTTTCTCACAGAATTTTGAGCGACTATGGTGGTTGGACCTAGGTGGGTCAGGGGGATGCAACCCTGGAAGAAAGTTTTGTACATTTTTAATACAGAACTTTATTTGTGGTGTTGAACGTAACCGCAGCTCAATATGAAACGGCGGCACAAATTCTTACTCTGCCATCAGGTGCAAAGACACTCCTGGTGATCAGTCCAATGGGCCCGAGGTAACTTAGGGTCAACAATCATCACTTTTCCCCAACTTGAAATTTTGTAGCATCAGAACATCACTTATGTGTCTGAAGACCAGGTAGGTAGAATCAGACAAAGCTCCTCTAGAGGAAGTAGTCATTGTCAGTACTTGGAAGGAGAGCCCTGGTCGTCATGCACTTGAAGATGATCCCCAATCTCTTTTCAGTTCTTCTCTCAATCTTTATTGTGTAGGGACCAAAACAGTGAACCTTTTGCGGAAAAAAAGCAGACTTGTGGAGGCACAGGCTAACTGAGGAAGTGCAGTGATACTGATGATGTTGAACAGTCTCCCATCTTTAGAATCCAATATTTTCTCTTCAGCGCAGTGAAAACCCATTCACTTCCTTTGAGAAGCTGTGTGATTTCATGCTTTTGAATAAAAGGGATTGGGTACCCCGACCCGGTGTCCCCTGTCTCTGTAGAGCTAAACAGCCCTATCAAACTCTAGAGTGGAGCTTTGTTGAGGTATGAACTGCGTGATGTCTACAATAATCAGATCCTCCTGGATTTCATGATGTTGCCATCACAACTATTAATGCTGCTATTAATAATGTGAATTCCACTCAATCTTTCCATTTTGACGAATCATGGCAGGTTTTCAGCAATTTGGACCAATCATGGTGATTTCTCACAAGATGTTGAGCCATAAACTCGCTTCCTGATTTCCTTGTTACGTTGCCACATTGCTCACAGCTGAATGGCTTCTCTCCAGTGTTAATGTGTTGGTGTTTTTTAGACTATCATAATGAGTAAAACATTTCCCACATTGCTAACACCTGTGCGGCTTCTCTCCAATGGGAATGTGTCGATGTTTTTTTAGGGTACTGTTGTGAGTGAAACTTTTCCCACATTGCTCACAACTGTACGGCTTCTCTCCAGTGTGAATGCGTTGGTGGATTTTTAGATAACTGCCATGAGTGAAAGTCTTCCCACATTGCTCACAGCTGTACGGCTTCTCTCCAGTGTGAATGTGTTGGTGGATTTTTAGACTACCGGCTTGAGTAAAAGTTTTCCCACATTGCTCACAGCTGTACGGCTTCTCTCCAGTGTGAATGCGTTGGTGGCTTTTCAGATGACTATCTCGACTAAAAGTTTTCCCACATTGCTCACAGCTGTACGGCTTCTCTCCAGTGTGAATGCGTTGGTGGATTTTGAGACTATCATCTCGAGGAAACGTTTTCCCACATTGCTCACAGCTGTACGGCTTCTCTCCAGTGTGAATGCGTTGGTGGATTTTTAGACTACCGGCTTGAGTAAAAGTTTTCCCACATTGCTCACAGCTGTACGGCTTCTCTCCAGTGTGAATGCGTTGGTGCATTTTTAGATGACTGTTGTGAGTGAAAGTTTTCCCACACTGTTCACAGCTGTACGGTTTCTCTCCAGTGTGAATGCGTTGGTGGAATTTTAGGGTGCTGTTTTCAGTGAAAGTTTTCCCACACTGTTCACAGCTGTACGGTTTCTCTCCAGTGTGAATGCGTTGGTGGCTTTTTAGATTACTGCCTACACTGAAAGTTTTCCCACATTGTTCACAGCTGTACGGCTTTTCTCCAGTGTGAATGCGTTGGTGGATTTTTAGATTACCGGCTTGAGCAAAAGTTTTTCCACATTGCTCACAGCTGTACGGCTTCTGTCCGGTATGAGTTTTCTGGTGACTCTGTAAACACCTGGATGTTGTGAAGGTTTTGTCACAGTGCTGACAGCAGTGCGTTTTGAGTATCTTTCTTCTTTGTTTCTATGACAAACATACAAAGAAAGAGAAAGAAAGAAAGATATTAAGTTAGGTGTGTGAATGTGTGGCATTAGATGGGGAAACAAAGGCTCAGCAGGCCAAGGTGTGTCACATCTTACTGATCAGTGTGCCTGCTAATCAGGAACCTGCCTCTGCAGACAAAACACAGCAGTAACAAGAGCAAAGTAGAGGGGTCATTGCAAAGATCCAGGGTTTCTTAAACTTGACCCTGACCAGACTAATTCAGGACATCTTGATCTCTCCTGACCTTTATGTAAACCCATTATTAGTTTTTCCCCATTTAATAAAATAAAATGAGACCATTTACGAACACCTCCAAAACAACAAACAAGACAATCACAAAACTGTAGAGATATTGATATGGACTGTTCATCAGACAAAACCAGACATCTAAATATGATTAAGGTCATAATCAGAGATGGGCTGCTATGATCATCATTAGTTCAAAATATCACAGTAAATGATACAGTCAAATGGCACAATCATATTAAGTGGTAGAATCTGATAGTAAATGTTGGGTTTGTTTGTGTGTTTGGTGGGGTAACAGTATATAACTAAGTTTCACTTTGTTGCAAACAAATCTAGAAAATGTTTACTTTTAGTTTGAAGAATTTTCCATCCTCCCACTCATGTGCAGTACACATAGCAAAATTCCTTAATCTGAATGTTGGTTATGTGTGCTAGCCACAGCTAAAGGACAATATCCTGTAATGGCCTGAAACTGATGCAAATCCAGATATTGAGCTAGAAAATGATGAACTGGAAAGAAAACTGCATGACGTTATGATTACCCAGTTAACTATCAAAATGAAACAGACAATACAAACCAATTATAATCTAATAAAAAGCTTAAAACCTGTGATGAAGAAATGGACACTTGTAAGCAGAGGTGGAAAGTAACGAATTACATTACTGTAATTGAGTAGCTTTTTTGTGTACTTGTACTTTTTAAAGTAGTTTTAAAAATCTGTACTTTTACTTTTACTTAAGTATGTTTTGTGTTAAGTATTGTACTTCGCTACATTTTAAATCACATTCGTTACTGAGTAAAAAATGTTGGCCGAATGTTTTTAAAGCAAAGAGTATCGTACAGAATCATTAACCAGCATAATACAATGACTTAACATACATGCAGCCTGTTACACCGGGCAGCTAGCTCTCATAGCGACATATAAACTCTAACACAACACAACAAACTCTAAAAGAAATGTCCATTAGACGTTGTGCTGTCATCTGTCTCACTCTTCGTGTAGGATGAGGCATTGCGCATGATGCGTTCACACGTGAAAAGTTCAGTGTCGGAAATGAGAGAATTGAGCAAAAAGCTGCACAGGGGCACAGCCTTTTAAACATGGGTACTTAAAAGTTTGGTCTTCTTTGGGTAATGTAAAGAAAAGTTATTGCTCTTGTGACTTTGACCCATAGTGATTCATAGATATGCAGTATGACTGTTGATTTACAACAGGGTGATTGTAGGACTAGGATCAGAGCTTTAGAGGGGCTCAGCTCCTAATGAGAATTTGACATTCAATGCCCTGCAAGTGTTTTAAAACCCCCCAATAATCATTCAGTGTTTCCCACACAATATTTAGAGACTATGGAGGGTTTATCATTTATTTTTAGGGGTGCTGAGATCAAATTTAGGGGTGTTAGAAAATCCAAAAAAAAAAGTCTAAAATCGCTCCGGGTTTACAGAATCCACAATTATGCCACCTTCAATTTAATGGTTGTGTTATTTTATTATTTTATGGGATGGTCTTCACTAAAATGACACATATCTCCATAAATGTTTTAAATGTTGTGTGTCAACATATTTTGTCATTGAAGCTGAATTTGTAAATGTATACCCTTATCTTTAATTAAAACAACTAGTTAGAGATTTATGAGCTATCACTTTGTCCTACAGCCGTCCCCCCCCCCCCCCCCCCACCCCCGTTATAAAAGTAACTAAGTAACTTTTACTCAAAGTATTTTTTTAACAAGCAACTTTTTACTTTTACTTGAGTATATTTTAGACCAGTACTTTTACTTGTACTCAAGTAAAATTTCATCAAAGTAGTGGTACTTTTACTTGAGTCAAATATTTCAGTACTCTTTCCACCTCTGCTTGTAAGAACAAAGAAGAGCTGTGTTTTAAGAAAAGCTTGTAATATAAACTTATTATGCATTAAAGCTGATGAAGGCTTTGAGACACATTGTTATTTTACTACAAATCAAAATAAACCAATACTCACTGGAACATAGACAATATACTGTAACTTTAGTAACAGTGTTTTAAGAAAAGTTTTAGAGATAATGGAGTAAAAGTCCCTGAATTTACAGAGGAAAGCTTGGAAATAACTGTGTAAAATGCTCGAACACATGAAAGAGAAAGATACAAAGAAAACTGAGCTCCACCCCAGGTAAAGCTCAAACAGATGAACTATAAGAATGAGATCCACCAACAGCCATTCAGTTTGTTGCATGAACAGCTATCGGTTTGCTTGAATCACATTTTTGATGCACAGTCCACTGAACTCTGCTTGACTCAGTGTTCTTTCTTTATTAATTGATAATACATGTTGTGGAGAACCGTAACTTTCAACTGGTCTAGTTAAAGGTTTTTTCTCCTGGCACTAAGACATGCTAACTAAGATGGAGGCGGTGGTCAACAATGAGTTAGTTGTAGACTTTTCCGACCCCCCACAGAAATCGTGACTTCAGGCTACAAAAGCTACTCGCCATCTCCGCTTCTGTTTAAATATATTTACTTAAAGCAGTCTTATTATCGTCGGTTTACTGCAGGCCAATGAATAATGAAAGAATAGCAAATCGGGAGGGAGATAGTTTTTATGGGGGATTTCGTTAAACTTTGTCTGGTATCACTAGTTTCATTACAGAGCGAAGACGAAATAGAAGGAAACACTGAAACCTTTTAGTAGTTTTTACGGCTGAGAAACTGACCTGTTTATCGGTGGTAGCAGAGGGTGAGTCCGGGTTCTGGTTCTCCTCCATGCTGCTCTTGTAGCAGTTCTGCTCTGTGAAAAACTACCAGGGCTCTTCTCTTTGTTTCGCGGTTTTCTTCTTCTTCCTCCTCTGGTTTCTTTATCGGTTGGCAAACTAGTTTAAATGTGCATTACCGCCACCTACTGGATTTAAATGTGAAACAGCAGATGAGCAGGCAAAAACCCACCTGAGTTTTCAAATTGTCTCTAATAGCCCCGTTTCTTCCAAGTACTTGATTTTGTGACTATATTTCAGCATTATATGTTGCTAGCAAAAAGTATTCCTTCATGAATTTTATTTTTTATGAAGACGCATGTTTTTCATTGTCTGTTTTTGAATATTTAACCCAGTAATAAGCGGATAAAGGTTTAGGAAATAATTGTTATATCTTGATATCAATCTGCATATAAAATAAATAAAAAATGACATTAGGTGAATTTAACTTGTATGATAGGCAGGTTATTTGTTTATGTTTGATTTCTGAGAGAGGAGACAGAGGATTTTTAGCAAGCAGGACATATATCAGCGAACACCGCTTTCATGTGTGGGAGAGTCAGAGCCAAGACTTGGACGTGGACCTGGACCATCCGTCCAGATCCCCACTTGGATTACAGTTAAGCAAAATGAGAGAAAAAAAGGCAGCCACTAACAGAACGGTAACTACATAGTTAAATGGGAAAAAAGAAACTTACTGACTTGACTGAACTGAACTAAACTTTCAAGGAAAACAAACAATTTGCATCTGAGGGGGAAATAATGAAGGACTAAATAATAGTATTGAAGTGAATGTGATACTTCCCTGGTTTTAATGAAAGATCTGAAGGTTGGACAATTTAATTGAATCTATTATTTCTATTCATTTTTTAAATACTGAACAAGCTGTGGAGAAGGGATACGTTCAGATTGGTCTAGTTTTATTATTATTATTATTATTATGGACCAAATTTAAGTTAATATGTAAAAAGGAAATTGTGTTGTTTTTTCTTGTGGAAAATAAATGTATTCTTTATATTTTTACTGAGTCACATTTGTCTTGCTTAGCATCCTCTTTAAAAGGGCCTATACGTAAAATACTTGTGTAGATACCTATTTCATTACAAGTAGTGGTTACATCTCCTTTCTATTAAAATAAGTTAATATCTCCATTACCATTTGCTTCATAGTTTGACCAAGTTGTGATGTAAGTACTATTGGGCTGTAATTAGATAGATATAAAGATTATTTCCCCAGTTTCAAAATTCGTACAATTGATCATTTTCAGCTTGTGGAATTTTTCCCTGTTCTCCAAACTTTATTAAACAAGGGCATTCGGGGCAAAAAAAGAAAGAATAAAGAACATAAAATAATAAGTATAAAAACAATAAAAACAATTGGAAATGAAAAAAGGAAACAAAAACAAAATACATGATGATTCCTAAACAATGCAGTGGTGCACACAATGCATTACTATAGACTATACAATAGGCTGATTCCATTACTGAAGATGCATTGAGTATGACCATTTATGGGCATATAGTATTCGTGGTACTATCTGTGAAGGCTTAAAGACTCTCCACAGAGTACAGTTTCCTAAGAATCGTGGTGGCATCATGCATCAGACGAGTGTATTGATAATACTTTGATTCTCCTTTGCTGAGCTGCAATAAAAGACTTTCAGCGTAAGACATCCCGGACTCCTGTTCACTTTTCTCTACTGCTGAGGTTAACTATTGACAAACTAATTCTCCATAACACAAATGACAGTTACTATATGATGAACGTTGAAATTGTTTGAATACACACATATTAGAGTTTTGAAAGACCTGATATTCAAATGTTATCTGCTTCTTTAATAGATATCTGGAGGTTGCTGCTGTGTCTTCTGGAATAGTGGCCTCAGTTGGAGTACAGACCAACTAATCCTATTGTCATCCCTATCCTGATTAAAGCTGCTTTCCAAGATGAGGTCCACAAACAGTCCAAACCTGACCACCTATTTGAGTGTTCCTTTGTGTCTCTAACATGGTCCTCTTAAATTTTTTCAGACTTTCCAAAGCTCTTGATATGAACTCTGAACATGGAAAAAAGAGAGACGCTTCCTTAGCTTGAGCTTCCGACTGATCCTTCAAACATGAACCATTCCCTTAATTTCTCTCTACATATTTTATCTCCTCATTTCATGTCACAATTAGCCCAGTCTGTACCCAAACATACTATAACATTCTGATAACCATTATGATGAATTGTTCCATAATCTTCTGTAAAACCAAAAAAATAATCCTTAATCCATTTTAAACTCTTTTACACTAACCTCAAGGTTTGTTTTAGTTACTATAGGTACCTTTCACCATCATATATATCTTTTGCACAGAACATTATAGAGTTGCAAGATGGGAAGGCCCATTTCTATTGTAAAAATGCTCTTCACTTTCCTCCGCTGATAATTTTATGTAATTAACACTTTGAGCACGTGTACAACTTGGATACACATGATATTTAATGTGAAAAAGTAAAAATATTTCAAGATAGAAATGAACAACAAAAAACTTGGTGGCGTTTTAGATGACTGGCTTGAGTAAAAGTTTTCCCACATTACTCACAGCTGTACGGTTTCTCTCCAATGTGAATGCGTTGGTGCTTTTTTAGATGACTGGCTTGAGTAAAAGTTTTCCCACATTGCTCACAGCTGTACGGCTTCTCTCCAGTGTGAATGCGTTGGTGCTTTTTTAAACTACTGACTTGTCTGAAAGTTTTCCCACATTGCTCACAGCTGTATGGCTTCTCTCCAGTGTGAATGAGTTGGTGGATTTTTAGATAACTTCCTACACTGAAAGTTTTCCCACATTGCTCACAGCTGTATGGCCTCTCTCCAGTGTGAATACGTTGGTGCCTTTTTAGATGACTGGCTTCAGTAAAAGATTTCCCACATTGCCCACAGCTGTACGGCTTCTCTCCAGTGTGAATGCGTCGGTGGCTTTCTAGATAACTGGCTTCAGTAAAAGTTTTCCCACATTGCTCACAGCTGTACGGTTTCTCTCCAGTGTGAATGCGTTGGTGCCTTTTTAGATCACCGCCTACACTGAAAGTTTTCCCGCATTGCTCACAGCTGTACGGCTTCTCTCCAGTGTGAATGCGTTGGTGGATTTTTAGACTACCGCTTCCACTGAAGGTTTTCCCACATTGCTCACAGCTGTACGGTTTCTCTCCAGTGTGAATGCGCTGGTGGCTTTTCAGATGACTGCCTACACTGAAGGTTTTCCCACATTGTTCACAGCTGTATGGCTTCTCTCCAGTGTGAATGCGTTGGTGGATTTTTAGATTACCAGCTTGAGTAAAAGTTTTTCCACATTGCTCACAGCTGTATGGCTTCTCTCTGGTATGAGTTTTCTGGTGACTCTGTAAAAACCTGGATGTTGTGAAGGCTTTGTCACAGTGCTGACAGCAGTGCGTTTTGAGTATCTTTCTTCTTCTTTGTTTCTATGACAAACATACAAAGAAAGAGAAAGAAAGAAAGATATTAAGTTAGGTGGGTGAATGTATGGCATTAGATGGTGAAACAATGGCTCAGCAGGCCAAGGTGTGTCACATCTTACTGATCAGTGTGCCTGCTAATCAGGAAGCTGTCTCTGCAGACAAAACACAGCAGTAACAAGAGGAGCAAAGTAGAGGGGTCATTGCAAGGATCCACGGTTTCTTAAACTTGACCCTGACCAGACTAATTCAGGACATCTCGACCTCTCCTGACCTTTATGTGACCCCATTATTAGTTTTTCCCCATTTAATAAAATAAAATGACACCATTTATGAAAAAACCTAAAACAACAAACAAGACAATCACAAAACTGTAGAGATATTGATATGGACAAAACCTGACATCTGAATATGATTAAGGTCCTAATCAGAGATGTGCCGCTATGATCATCATTAGTTCAAAATATCACGGAAAATGATACAGTCAAATGGCACAATCATATTAAGTGGTAGAATCTGATAGTAAATGTTGGGTTTGTTTGTGTGTTTGGTGGGGTAACAGTATATAACCAAGTTTCACTTTGTTGCAAACAAAGCTAGAAAATGTTTACTTTTCAGTCCCTCCAGGAATTCGCGATGTCGCGATCGCAACAATTAACGCAAATTCAACCAATCCGCGCGATTATGTGCGGGCCTTGCAATTTTGTCCAATCACCGCAACTTTACCGCAACTTTTCCGCAACTTTTCCGCAAATTGGAGGAGTGAGGTCGGCAAAAAATACCGTCCGCCGCGACGGTAAACTCAACTAATTCTGTGTGTCTGTATCTGTGTGCATGTGTCTGTGAGGGAGATCAATATTGTGTGTGTCTCTGTCTGCTTTGTTTTGAATCTCCATGGCAACGGGAGAGAGCTGAAGCTTGATGGTGCCGTTTTTCCACAATTTCTTCAGATCAAACCTGACGCTATGTCCTAACACAGTTGGGTGTCACTCCGAATCAACATTATGGTTGTGCTCAATCAATAATAACCTACTCGGATGTGTTTAATAGCTTAGTGATGCTAAAGTTAAATTGTGATCAGAAGATTAATTCACCTCTCGATCTGAGAGTCATCAGCTATAAATATCATTATATGCTTCTTCAATTTAAACATATACGTTTTGTTGAAATATGATTGTTACCTACAGTATATGATCTATTACTTCAATTTAAACTTTTTTCAAGTGATCAAAGATCAGTTCACTAAAATGTAAGCTCTCAGATAGCAGATATTACAGTTTTGACCATGTTTGGCATGTGTGCACATTTGTGTGTGTTTGTATTTGTGCGCAGGGCATTCAATAAAGAACGAAAATCAATCTTACAGTGTATTTGTTGTTGTTTGGTATTCAATTAATCTTTCATGACATTGTATCATAATCTTTATTGTGAATCCAGTGCAAACCCTTGTCCATCTGTGGCTTACAGTGTCACAAATGAGTTCTCATCGGTAGGTTCCATGGCAATACGTTCACTGGCTATATTTTTTTGTTCCTCTGGTCGGGTTCGGGTCATGATCAGCGCATTTTTGTGGGGCGGGCGGGGCGGGTTGGATCTCCTGGCGGGTTGGGTTGGGGCGGGTGTTAAAAAAAGCCGACCCGTGCATCACTGGTCTTTGTCTGTGTATGTGTGTCTGTGCTGTGTGTGCATGTGTCTGTGAGAGAGATAAATATTGTCAAATAAAATGTTAAAAACGGTGTGAAAACTGTCTTCAAAATATGAAGTTGAATGTGCAATGAGATCAGAGATGGTGTGTGTGCAATTTTCACTGTCTCCCGCAATTTAATTGCAACAAAAGTGCTTAAAACATGGCAACATTTACCGCAATTTTTTTAAAATGCTGCCGCAAAATCAGGCATTTTAGGCCGCAACAATCAGAAAAAAATCCCGCGAAATCCTGGAGGGACTGACTTTTAGTTTGAAAAATTTTCCATCCTCCCACTCATGTGCAGTACACAAAGTAAAATTCCTGTACAAAAACATCATAAGTATTAAAATTTCATGTAGAAAGTGCAGTGTTAACTAAATGTAGTCAAAGTATTAAGTGAAAGTGGTGTTTTTTGCTTCCTTTAACTGATACATTATTATAAGTGACATCATTAGATTGTGGACACAACATTTTGATGTTCTAACTAGTGCAACAGATATTACTATTTTTATTATCTTAAAATTGACCATGTAGAAGCCAATAACTTAACGACGGATAATATAATACATTTACCCATTTTTTAATATAATAAGCCAATAACGTAATAAGTTATTAATGTTATAACTGCAGCCAATAATGTAATAATATACTGATATCACATTATTTAAGTTTCATTTTTTATCCAATAAATGAAACTTCAACAAAGTGATATCAGTATATTGTTATGTTATCTGCTCCAGTCTCCAAGAGAGAGAGAGAGAGAGAGAGAGAGAGAGAGAGAGAGAGAGAGAGAGAGAGAGAGAGAGAGAGAGAGAGAGAGAGAGAGAGAGAGAGAGAGAGAGAGAGAGAGAGAGAGAGAGAGAGAGAGAGAGAGAGAGAGAGAGAGAGAGAGGCCAATAACATAATAACTTATTACATTACTGGCAAAAAGTTATTGCATTATTGGTTCAGGACTATTATTGTATTATTAGCTCATTACATTAAAAAACAAAAAGGGAAAATTTACTATGTTGTCTGCGGTTATTATGATATTGGCTTCTACAGACCTGTGGAAAATCCTATAACTCTTTGACCCATATTTTAACTAACGTAGGCCTGACTATAGGAGCCATACTGTCAATCTTAATGTTGGTTATGTGTGCTAGCCACAGCTAAAGGACAATATCCTGTAATGGCCTGAAACTGACCCTGAACTGTTGATGGACACTTGTAAGAACAAGGAAGAGCTGTATTTTAATAAAAGCTTGGAATATAAACTTATTATGCATTAAAGCTGATGAAGGCTTTGAGACACATTGTTATTTTAGTATAAATCAAAATAAACCAATACTCACTGGAACATAGAGAATATACTGTAACTTTAGTAATAGTGTTTTAAGAAAGGTTTTAGAGATAATGGAGTAAAAGTCCCTGAATTTACAGAGGAAAGCTTGGAAATAACTGTGTAAAATGCTCCAACACATGAAAGAGAAAGATACAAAAAAAACTGAGCTCCACCCCAGGTAAAGCTCAAACAGATGAACTATAAGAATGAGATTCACCAACAGCCATTCAGTGTGTTTGTTGCATGAACAGCTCTCGGTTTGCTTGAATCACATTTTTTGATGCACAGTCCACTGAACTCTGCTTGACTCAGTGTTCTTTCTTTATTAATTGATAATACATGTTGTGGAGAACCGTAACTTTCAACTGGTCTAGTTAAAGGTTTTTTCTCCTGGCACTAAGACATGCTAACTAAAATGGAGGCGGTGGTCAACAATGACTTAGTTGTAGACTTTTCCGACCCCCCACAGAACTCGTGACTTCAGGCTACAAAAGCTACTCGCCATCTCCGCTTCTGTTTAAATATATTTACTTAAAGCAGTCTTATTATCGTCGGTTTACTGCAGGATAATGAATAATGAAAGAATAATAAATCGGGAGGGAGATAGTTTTTATGGGGGATTTCGTGAAACTTTGTCTGGTATCACTAGTTTCACTACAGAGCGAAGACGAAATAGAAGGAAACACTGAAACCTTTTAGTAATTTTTACGGCTGAGAAACTGACCTGTTTATCGGTGGTAGCAGAGGGTGAGTCCGGGTTCTGATTCTCCTCCATGCTGCTCTTGTAGTAGTTCTGCTCTGTGAAAAACTACCAGGGCTCTTCTCTTTGTTTCGCTGTTTTCTTCTTCTTCCTCTTTGTCTTCTTCTTCTTCCTCTGGTTTCTTTATCGGTTGGTAAACTAGTTTAAAGGCGCATCACCGCCACCTACTGGACTGAAATGTGAAACAGCAGATGAGCAGGCAAAAACCCACCTGAGTTCTCAAATTCTCTCTAATAGCCCTGTTTCTTCCAAGTACTTGATTTTTGTGACTATATTTCAGCATTATATGTTGCTAGCAAAAAGTATTCCCTTATGAATTTTATTTTTTATGAAGACGCATGTTTTTCATGTTCTGTTTTTGAATATCTAACCCAGTAATAAGCTGATAAAGGTTTAGGAAATAATTGTTATATCTTGATGTCAATCTGCATATAAAACAATTAAAAAATGACATTAGGTGAATTTAACTTGTATGATAGGCAGGTTATTTGTTTATGATTGATTATTGAGAGAGGAGACAGAGGATCTTTAGCAAGCAGGACATATATCAGCGACCACCGCTTTCATGTGTGGGAAAGTCAGAGGCAAGACTTCGACGTGGACCTGGACCATCCGTCCAGATCTCCACTTGGATTACAGTTAAGCAAAATCAGAGAAAAAAAGGCAGCCACTAACAGAACGGTAACTACATAGTTGAATGGGAAAAAAGAAACTTACTGACTTGACTGAATTAAACTAAACTTTCAAGGAAAACAAAAAATTTGCATCTGAGGGGGAAATAATGAAGGACTAAATAATTGTATTGAAGTGAATGTGATACTTCCCTGGTTTTAATGAAAGATCTGAAGGTTGGACAATTTAATTTAATCTATTATTTCTATTTATTTTTTAAATATTGAACAATCTGTGAAGAAGGGATACATTCAGATTGGTCTATTTTTATTATTATTATGGGCCATATTTAAGTTAACATGTTAAAAGGTTAAAAGTAAATTGTGTTGTTTTTTCTTGTGGAGAATAAATGTATTCTTTGTATTTTCACTGAGTCACATTTGTCTTGCTTAGCATCCTTTTTAAAAGGGCCTATAGGTAAAATACTTGTGTAGATACCTATTTCATTACAAGTAGTGGTTACATCTCCTTTCTATTCAAATAAGTTAATATCTCCATTACCATTTGCTTCATAGTTTGACCAAGTTGTGATCTAAGTACTATTGGTCTGTAATTAGATAGATATAAAGATTATTTCCCCAGTTTCAAAATTGGTACAATAATTGATCATTTTCAGCTTGTGGAATTTTTCCCTGTTCTCCAAACTTTATTAAACAAGGGCACTGAGGGCAAAAAAAGAAAGAATAAAGAACATAAAATAATAAGTATAAAAACAATAAAAACAATTGGAAATGAAAAAAGGAAACAAAAACATTAATGATCAATAATACATGAAATAGTGCAGTGGTGCATTCATTTAAAAAGTTTTGCACACAGCTCCGGTCAAACAATAGCAATTATGTCTTAGATCTTCCCACACAATGTTACACACTATTTTAACTTTAATAACACCGCATTGCTGTGGCACCCAAGGTCAGAGGATATGACTGTCTGACTCCCTAACTCCACAGATGGGTAACTGTGTTTCCTTGTTTGTAGAATAACAAACCAATAGGCTGATTCCATTACTGAAGATGCATTGAGTATGACCATTTATGGGCATATAGTATTCATGGTACTATCTGTGAAGGCTTAAAGACTCTCCACAGAGGACAGTTTCCTAAGAATCGTGGTGGCATCATGCATCAGACGAGTGTATTGATAATACTTTGATTCTCCTTTGCTGAGCTGCAATAAACACTTTCAGCATGAGACATCCCGGACTCCTGTTTACTTTTCTCTACTGCTGAGGTTAACTATTGACAAACTAATTCTCCATAACAGAAATGACAGTTACTATATGATGACTGTTGAAATTGTTTGAATACACACATATTAGAGTTTGGAAAGACCCGATATTCAAATGTTATCTGCTTGTTTAATAGATATCTGGAGGTTGTTACTGTGTCTGCTGGAATAGTGGCCTCAGTTGGAGTACAGACCAACTAATCCTATTGTCATCCCTGTCCAGATTAAAGCTGCTTTCCAAGATGAGGTCCACAAACAGTCCAAACCTGACCACCTATCCGAGTCTTCCTTTGTGTCTCTAACATGGTCCTCTTAAATTTTTCAGACTTTCCAAGGCTCTTGATATGTTACTGTCCTTTTCGTGCAAGCCTCAGAACTACTGCATACATAAAAATATTTTCCACAGGATCACTGTTATTTATTTTGTACGTAAATGAAACATATCTCAGATGACATGTACTTTGTTGTGGTAATAATTCGGAACAACTCTAAGATGTAGATGAAAAATAACTGAAAATGATAAGGAGTTGGTTTGATTCTAAATATTTGATGTACATGTTTACTGTTAATTTTATTGCTTAACCTGGGGCCTGTTTCAGGAAGCAGGTTTAACTAACTCTGAGTTAAAACCTTAACTCTGGGTTGACCAACTCTGAGCTGTCAAGTTCATAGTTTTCGGTTTCAGAACAAGTGTTAACAGTTAGTTCAATCAACTCTGAGTCAAAGTAACTGAGTGAAGCTCGTGCATGAGGAGATACCAAGCTGTCATCAATGGAGCACTGATAACATGATTCACCATGACAACTGGAGAAACAAAGGGAGTGATTGAGAGACACAGAGAGAGAGAGAGAGAGAGAGAGACACAGAGAGAGAGAGAGAGAGAGAGAGAGAGAGAGAGAGAGAGGGAGAGACACACAGAGAGAGAGAGAGAGAGAGAGAGAGAGAGAGAGACACAGAGAGAGAGAGAGAGAGAGAGAGAGAGAGAGAGAGAGAGAGCTGCAACAAAAGTTCCTCACTGGTATCGAACCAGCAACACTGTCACTATGAGACATGCGCAGTAACCACTTTGCTATCAATACCCTTCATTGCATTTCTGACAGCCCGACAGAGGGTTGCCTTGGAAACATGCTCTGTGTCACCGATGTTGCATATAAAACCATGAAAAGAAAAAACCACAAAGTACAACACAAACAACTTGTTCTGAACTGAGATCATGTCCACGATTTGTGTCCTACAGACGATACGAGGGCTGAGAATATTATTCAGAAAAATGATCGATTGTACAGAAAAATGGAAACACTCAAACAGAACATCATCAGAGATAAAACTGACCCCAGCGGGGTCTGATCACCCTCTGACGGAGATGTCTGCTTCGTATCTGTGCTTCAATATTAACTTACTCTTAAAGGACACGCCATGTCTGACAGCTCCTTCAGTCTGAAGGCTTCAGTTAAAAAGGAAGAGAAACTCAGACTTAGTAGAAGAAAACCTGCCAGCGAGCAGGTTAGGTCCACGGAGTATGTTGCCAGGGTAACTAATTCAGAGTTAAGCTGAACTGGCTTTGTGAAACCGTAAAAACAGAGTTTCCTTTAAAGTTTTCATTAAACCTGCTTTCTGAAAAAGGCCTCTGCCCTGTTTTCTAATACATTTGTTTTTTAACATGTTCCAAACAAAATTCTGAACATGGAAAAAAAGAGAGAAAAAAAACTGCTGATGAAGCTTCTTTAGCTTGAGCTTCAGACTGATCCTTCAAACCTGAACCATTTCTTTGGAACAAACTGACGGTATTAAATCATTGACATAAACTGAGTACTATGAGTTCTCAACCTTTTTTAACACTCATGATATCTAATTGACCCCCAATTGAACCTAAGTTTATCTTGTCAAGTTTTTACCTGTTCATTTCACGGTTGATTACATTTAGAAGAAAAATGAAAAAAAAAAATCAATCATTATAATAATGATTACTTTATGAGACATGTTCCCTTAATTTCTGTCTTAAACCTAACTTCATTAACACTCTACATATTTTATCTCCTCATTTAGTGTCACAATTAGCCCAGTCTGTACCCAAACATACTATAACATTCTTATAACTATTATAATGAATTGTTTCTTAATCATCTGTAAACCAAAAAAATAATCTTTAATCCACTTTAAACTCTTTTACACTAACTTCAAGGTTTGTTTTAGTTCAACTATAAAGTACCTTTCACCATCATACATATTTGCTGGCCCACTTTTTTTCTATTATAAAGATTATAGAGTTGAAAGATGGGAAGGCCCATTTCTGGTGTAAAAATGCTCTTCACCTTCCTCCGCTGACAATTTTATGTAATTAACACTTCTACGACGATTAGCACGTCTACGACTTGGATAAACATGATATTTAATGTGAAAAAGCAAAAATATTTCAAGATAGAAATGAACGACAAAAAACTTGGTGGCATTTTAGATGACTGGCTTGAGTAACAGTTTTCCCACATTACTCACAGCTGTACGGTTTCTCTCCAGTGTGAATACGTTGGTGCTTTTTTAGATGACTGGCTTGAGTAAAAGTTTTCCCACATTGCTCACAGCTGTACGGCTTCTCTCCAGTGTGAATGCGTTGGTGCTTTTTTAAACTACTGACTTGTCTGAAAGTTTTCCCACATTGCTCACAGCTGTATGGCTTCTCTCCAGTGTGAATGAGTTGGTGGATTTTTAGATAACTGCCTACACTGAAAGTTTTCCCACATTGCTCACAGCTGTACGGCCTCTCTCCAGTGTGAATACGTTGGTGCCTTTTTAGACAACTGGCTTCAGTAAAAGTTTTCCCACATTGCTCACAGCTGTACGGCCTCTCTCCAGTGTGAATGCGTCGGTGGCTTTCTAGATAACTGGCTTCAGTAAAAGTTTTCCCACATTGCTCACAGCTGTACGGCCTCTCTCCAGTGTGAATGCGTTGGTGCCTTTTTAGATCACCGCCTACACTGAAAGTTTTCCCACATTGCTCACAGCTGTACGGCTTCTCTCCAGTGTGAATGCGTTGGTGGATTTTTAGACCACCGCTACTACTGAAGGTTTTCCCACATTGCTCACAGCTGTACGGTTTCTCTCCAGTGTGAATGCGTTGGTGGCTTTTCAGATGACTGCCTATACTGAAAGTTTTCCCACATTGTTCACAGCTGTACGGCTTCTCTCCAGTGTGAATGCGTTGGTGGATTTTTAGATTACCGCCTTCACTGAAGGTTTTCCCACATTGCTCACAGCTGTACGGCTTCTGTCCGGTATGAGTTTTCTGGTGACTCTGTAAACACCTGGATGTTGTGAAGGCTTTGTCACAGTGCTGACAGCAGTGCGTTTTGAGTATCTTTCTTCTTTGTTTCTATGACAAACATACAAAGAAAGAGAAAGAAAGAAAGATATTAAGTTAGGTGGGTGAATGTGTGGCATTAGATGGTGAAACAAAGGCTCAGCAGGCCAAGGTGTGTCACATCTTACTGATCAGTGTGCCTGCTAATCAGGAACCTGCCTCTGCAGACAAAACACAGCAGTAACAAGAGCAAAGTAGAGGGGTCATTGCAAGGATCCAGGGTTTCTTAAACTTGACCCTGACCAGACTAATTCAGGACATCGTGACTTCTCCTGACCTTTATGTAAACCCATTATTAGTTTTTCCCCATTTAATAAAATAAAATGAGACCATTTACGAACACCTCCAAAACAACAAACAAGACAATCACAAAACTGTAGAGATATTGATATGGACTGTTCATCAGACAAAACCAGACATCTAAATATGATTAAGGTCATAATCAGAGATGGGCTGCTATGATCATCATTAGTTCAAAATATCACAGTAAATGATACTGTCAAATGGCAGAGTCATATTAAGTGGTAGAATCTGATAGTAAATGTTGGGTTTGTTTGTGTGTTTGGTGGGGTAACAGTATATAACTAAGTTTCACTTTGTTGCAAACAAATCTAGAAAATGTTTACTTTTAGTTTGAAGAATTTTCCATCCTCCCACTCATGTGCAGTACACATAGCAAAATTCCTTAATCTGAATGTTGGTTATGTGTGCTAGCCACAGCTAAAGGACAATATCCTGTAATGGCCTGAAACTGATGCAAATCCAGATATTGAGCTAGAAAATGATGAACTGGAAAGAAAACTGCATGACATTATGATTACCCAGTTAACTATCAAAATGAAACAGACAATACAAACCAATTATAATCTAATAAAAAGCTTAAAACCTGTGATGAAGAAATGGACACTTGTAAGCAGAGGTGGAAAGTAACGAATTACATTACTGTAATTGAGTAGCTTTTTTGTGTACTTGTACTTTTTAAAGTAGTTTTAAAAATCTGTACTTTTACTTTTACTTAAGTATGTTTTGTGTTAAGTATTGTACTTCGCTACATTTTAAATCACATTCGTTACAGAGTAAAAAATGTTGGCCGAATGTTTTTAAAGCAAAGAGTATCGTACAGAATCATTAACCAGCATAATACAATGACTTAACATACATGCAGCCTGTTACACCGGGCAGCTAGCTCTCATAGCGACATATAAACTCTAACACAACACAACAAACTCTAAAAGAAATGTCCATTAGACGTTGTGCTGTCATCTGTCTCACTCTTCGTGTAGGATGGGGCATTGCGCATGATGCGTTCACACGTGAAAAGTTCAGTGTCGGAAATGAGAGAATTGAGCGAAAGGGGCACAGCCTTTTAAACATGGGTACTTAAAAGTTTGGTCTTCTTTGGGTAATGTAAAGAAAAGTTATTGCTCTTGTGACTTTGACCCATAGTGATTCATAGATATGCAGTATGACTGTTGATTTACAACAGGGTGATTGTAGGACTAGGATCAGAGCTTTAGAGGGGCTCAGCTCCTAATGAGAATTTGACATTCAATGCCATGCAAGTGTTTTAAAACCCCCCAATAATCATTCAGTGTTTCCCACACAATATTTAGAGACTATGGAGGGTTTATCATTTATTTTTAGGGGTGCTGAGATCAAATTTAGGGGTGTTAGAAAATCCAAAAAAGAAAAAAGTCTAAAATCGCTCCGGGTTTACAGAATCCACAATTATGCCACCTTCAATTTAATGGTTGTGTTATTTTATTATTTTATGGGATGGTCTTCACTAAAATGACACATATCTCCATAAATGTTTTAAATGTTGTGTGTCAACATATTTTGTCATTGAAGCTGAATTTGTAAATGTATACCTTTTATCTTTAATTAAAACAACTAGTTAGAGATTTATGAGCTATCACTTTGTCCTACAGCCGCCCCCCCCCCCAGCCCCACCCCCGTTATAAAAGTAACTAAGTAACTTTTACTCAAAGTATTTTTTTAACAAGCAACTTTTTACTTTTACTTGAGTATATTTTAGACCAGTACTTTTACTTGTACTCAAGTAAAATTTCATCAAAGTAGTGGTACTTTTACTTGAGTCAAATATTTCAGTACTCTTTCCACCTCTGCTTGTAAGAACAAAGAAGAGCTGTGTTTTAAGATAAGCTTAGAATATAAACTTATTATGCATTAAAGCTGATGAAGGCTTTGAGACACATTGTTATTTTACTACAAATCAAAATAAACCAATACTCACTGGAACATAGACAATATACTGTAACTTTAGCAACAGTGTTTTAAGAAAAGTTTTAGAGATAATGGAGTAAAAGTCCCTGAATTTAAAGAGGAAAGCTTGGAAATAACTGTGTAAAATGCTCCAACACATGAAAGAGAAAGATACAAAGAAAACTGAGCTCCACCCCAGGTAAAGCTCAAACAGATGAACTATAAGAATGAGATTCACCAACAGCCATTCAGTGTGTTTGTTGCATGAACAGCTCTCGGTTTGCTTGAATCACATTTTTGATGCACAGTCCACTGAACTCTGCTTGACTCAGTGTTCTTTCTTTATTAATTGATAATACATGTTGTGGAGAACCGTAACTTTCAACTGGTCTAGTTAAAGGTTTTTTCTCCTGGCACTAAGACATGCTAAGATGGAGGCGGTGGTCAACAATGAGTTAGTTGTAGACTTTCCCGACCCTCCACAGAAATCGTGACTTCAGGCTACAAAAGCTACTCGCCATCTCCGCTTCTGTTTAAATATATTTACTTAAAGCAGTCTTATTATCGTCGGTTTACTGCAGGCCAATGAATAATGAAAGAATAGCAAATCGGGAGGGAGATAGTTTTTATGGGGGATTTCGTTAAACTTTGTCTGGTATCACTAGTTTCATTACAGAGCGAAGACGAAATAGAAGGAAACACTGAAACCTTTTAGTAGTTTTTACGGCTGAGAAACTGACCTGTTTATCGGTGGTAGCAGAGGGTGAGTCCGGGTTCTGGTTCTCCTCCATGCTGCTCTTGTAGCAGTTCTGCTCTGTGAAAAACTACCAGGGCTCTTCTCTTTGTTTCGCGGTTTTCTTCTTCTTCCTCCTCTGGTTTCTTTATCGGTTGGCAAACTAGTTTAAATGTGCATTACCGCCACCTACTGGATTTAAATGTGAAACAGCAGATGAGCAGGCAAAAACCCACCTGAGTTCACAAATTCTGTCTAATAGCCCCGTTTCTTCCAAGTACTTGATTTTGTGACTATATTTCAGCATTATATGTTGCTAGCAAAAAGTATTCCCTTATGAATTTTATTTTTTTATGAAGACGCATGTTTTTCATTGTCTGTTTTTGAATATTTAACCCAGTAATAAGCTGATAAAGGTTTAGGAAATAATTGTGATATCTTGATATCAATCTGCATATAAAATAATTAAAAAATGACATTAGGTGAATTTAACTTGTATGATAGGCAGGTTATTTGTTTATGATTGATTATTGAGAGAGGAGACAGAGGATCTTTAGCAAGCAGGACATATATCAGCGAACACCGCTTTCATGTGTGGGAGAGTCAGAGCCAAGACTTGGACGTGGACCTGGGCCATCCGTCCAGATCTCCACTTGGATTACAGTTAAGCAAAATGAGAGAAAAAAAGTCAGCCACTAACAGAACAGTAACTATATAGTTGAATGGGAAAAAAGAAACTTAGTGACTTGACTGAACTGAACTAAACTTTCAAGGAAAACAAACAATTTGCATCTGAGGGGGAAATAATGAAGGACTAAATAATTGTATTGAAGTGAATGTGATACTTCCCTGGTTTTAATGAAAGATCTGAAGGTTGGACAATTTAATTTAATCTATTATTTCTATTCGTTTTTTAAATACTGAACAAGCTGTGAAGAAAGGATACATTCAGATTGGTCTATTTTTATTACTATGATTATGGGCCAAATTTAAGTTAACATGTTAAAAGTAAATTTTGTTTTTTTTTCTTGTGGAGAATAAATGTATTCTTTATATTTTCACTGAGTCACATTTGTCTTGCTTAGCATCCTCTTTAAAGGGCTTATAGGTAAAATACTTGTGTAGATATCTATTTCATTAGTAGTGGTTACATCTCCTTTCTATTAAAATAAGTTAATATCTCCATTACCATTTGCTTCATAGTTTTACCAAGTTGTGATGTAAGTACTATTGGTCTGTAATTAGATAGATATAAAGATTATTTCCCCAGTTTCAAAATTCGTACAATAATTGATCATTTTCAGCTTGTGGAATTTTTCCCTGTTCTCCAAACTTTATTAAACAAGGGCACTTGGGGCAAAAAAAGAAATAATTAAGAACATAAAATAATAAGTATAAAAACAATTGGAAATGAAAAAAGGAAACAAAAACAAAATACATGATAATTCCTAAACAATGCAGTGGTGCACACAATGCATTATTATAGACTATACAATAGGCTGATTCCATTACTGAAGATGCATTGAGTATGACCATTTATGGGCATTTGGTATTCATGGTACTATCTGTGAAGTCTTAAAGACTCTCAACAGAAGACCGTTTCCTCAGAATCGTGGTGGCATCATGCATCAGACGAGTGTATTGATAATACTTTGATTCTCCTTTGCTGAGCTGCAATAAACACTTTCAGCATGAGACATCCCGGACTCCTGTTCACTTTTCTCTACTGCTGAGGTTAACTATTGACAAACTAATTCTCCATAACAGAAATGACAGTAACTATATGATGAACGTTGAAATGTTTTGAATACATACATATTAGAGTTTGGAAAGACCCGATATTCAAATGTTATCTGCTTCTTTAATAGATATCTGGAGGTTGTTACTGTGTCTTCTGGAATAGTAGCCTCAGTGGGAGTACAGACCAACTAATCCTATTGTCATCCCTATCCAGATTAAAGCTGCTTTCCAAGATGAGGCCCACAAACAGTCCAAACCTGACCACCTATCCGAGTCTTCCTTTGTGTCTCTAATAAGTAACTTTTCAGACTTTCCAAGGCTCTTGATATGAACTCTGAATATGGGAAAAAGAGAGAGAAGAATCCTTAGCTTGAGCTTCAGACTGATCCTTCAAACCTGAATCATTCCCTTAATTTCTGTCTTAAACCTAACTTCATTAACACTCTACATATTTTATCTCCTCATTTAGTGTCACAATTAGCCCAGTCTGTACCCAAACATAATATAACATTATTATAACCATTATGATTATTTGTTCCTTAATCGTTTGTAAAATCAAAAAAAAATCCTTAATCCACTTTAAACTGTTTTAAAATAACTTCAAGGTTTGTTTTACTTCAACTATAAGTACATTTCACCATCATATATATCTTTTGCACAGAACATTATAGAGTTGAAAGATGGGAAGGCCCATTTCTGGTGTAAAAATGCTCTTCATTGTCGTCCGCTGACAATTTTATGTGATTTACACTTTGAACACTTCTATGACTTGATATTTAATGTGAAAAAGCAAAAATCTTTGAGGGTAAAAGTGAACGACAACAAACTTGGTGGCTTTTTAGATGACTGGCTTGAGTAAAAGTTTTCCCACATTGCTCACAGCTGTACGGCTTCTCTCCAGTGTGAATGCGTTGGTGGATTTTGAGACTGTCATCTCGAGGAAACGTTTTCCCACATTGCTCACAGCTGTACGGCTTCTCTCCAGTGTGAATGCGTTGGTGGATTTTGAGACTGTCATCCCGAGGAAACGTTTTCCCACATTGCACACAGCTGTACGGCTTCTCTCCAGTGTGAATGGGTTGGTGCATTTTTAGATGACTGTTTCGATTAAAAGTTTTCCCACATTGCTCACAGCTGTAGGGCTTCTCTCCTGTGTGAATGCGTTGGTGGATTTTTAGACCACCGCTTTCACTGAAGGTTTTCCCACATTGCCCACAGCTGTACGGCTTCTCTCCAGTGTGAATGCGTTGATGTTTTTTTAGGGTGCCGTTGTCAGTGAAAGTTTTCCCACATTGCTCACAGCTGTACGACTTCTCTCCAGTGTGAATGCGTTGATGGATTTTTAGACTACTGCCTACACTGAAAGTTTTCCCACATTGTTCACAGCTGTACGGCTTCTCTCCAGTGTGAATGCATTGGTGGCTTTTCAGATGACTGTCTCGACTAAAAGTTTTCCCACATTGCTCACAGCTGTACGGCTTCTCTCCAGTGTGAATGCGTTGATGGCTTTTCAGATGACTGTCTCGACTAAAAGTTTTTCCACATTGCTCACAGCTGTACGGCTTCTCTCCAGTGTGAATGCGTTGATGGCTTTTCAGATGACTGTCTCGACTAAAAGTTTTTCCACATTGCTCACAGCTGTACGGCTTTTCTCCAGTGTGAATGCGTTGATGTTTTTTTAGGGTGCTGTTGTCAGTGAAAGTTTTCCCACATTGCTCACAGCTGTACGGCTTCTCTCCAGTGTGAATGCGTTGGTGGATTTTTAGATAACTGTCTCGACTAAAAGTTTTCCCACATTGCTCACAGCTGTACGGCTTCTCTCCAGTGTGAATGCGTTGATGTTTTTTTAGGGTGCTGTTGTCTGTGAAAGTTTTCCCACATTGCTCACAGCTGTACGGCTTCTCTCCAGTGTGAATGCGTTGGTGGATTTTGAGACTGTCATCTCGAGGAAACGTTTTCCCACATTGCTCACAGCTGTACGGCTTCTCTCCAGTGTGAATGCGTTGGTGGATTTTGAGACTGTCATCCCGAGGAAACGTTTTCCCACATTGCACACAGCTGTACGGCTTCTCTCCAGTGTGAATGGGTTGGTGCATTTTTAGATGACTGTTTCGATTAAAAGTTTTCCCACATTGCTCACAGCTGTAGGGCTTCTCTCCTGTGTGAATGCGTTGGTGGATTTTTAGACCACCGCTTTCACTGAAGGTTTTCCCACATTGCCCACAGCTGTACGGCTTCTCTCCAGTGTGAATGCGTTGATGTTTTTTTAGGGTGCCGTTGTCAGTGAAAGTTTTCCCACATTGCTCACAGCTGTACGACTTCTCTCCAGTGTGAATGCGTTGATGGATTTTTAGACTACTGCCTACACTGAAAGTTTTCCCACATTGTTCACAGCTGTACGGCTTCTCTCCAGTGTGAATGCATTGGTGGCTTTTCAGATGACTGTCTCGACTAAAAGTTTTCCCACATTGCTCACAGCTGTACGGCTTCTCTCCAGTGTGAATGCGTTGATGGCTTTTCAGATGACTGTCTCGACTAAAAGTTTTTCCACATTGCTCACAGCTGTACGGCTTCTCTCCAGTGTGAATGCGTTGATGGCTTTTCAGATGACTGTCTCGACTAAAAGTTTTTCCACATTGCTCACAGCTGTACGGCTTTTCTCCAGTGTGAATGCGTTGATGTTTTTTTAGGGTGCTGTTGTCAGTGAAAGTTTTCCCACATTGCTCACAGCTGTACGGCTTCTCTCCAGTGTGAATGCGTTGGTGGATTTTTAGATAACTGTCTCGACTAAAAGTTTTCCCACATTGCTCACAGCTGTACGGCTTCTCTCCAGTGTGAATGCGTTGATGTTTTTTTAGGGTGCTGTTGTCTGTGAAAGTTTTCCCACATTGCTCACAGCTGTACAGCTTCTCTCCAGTGTGAATGCGTTGGTGGATTTTGAGATGACTGTCGTGAGTGAAAGTTTTCCCACATTGCTCACAGCTGTACGGCTTCTCTCCAGTGTGAATGCGTTGGTGGATTTTTAGACTACTGCCTACACTGAAAGTTTCCCCACATTGCTCACAGCTGTACAGTTTCTCTCCAGTGTGAATGCGTTGGTGGATTTTTAGACTACTGCCTACACGGAAAGTTTTCTCACATTGCTCACAGCTTTACAGCTTCTGTCCAGTGTGAATGCGTTGGTGGCTTTTTAGATTACCAACTTGAGTAAAAGTTTTCCCACATTGCTCACAGCTGTACGGCTTCTCTCCAGTGTGAATGCGTTGGTGGATTTTTAGATGGCCGCTTAGACTGAAGGTTTTCCCACATTGTTCACAGCTGTACGGCTTCTCTCCAGTGTGAATGCGTTGGTGGCTTTTTAGGGTGCTGTTTTCAGTGAAAGTTTTCCCACATTGCTCACAGCTGTACGGCTTCTCTCCAGTGTGAATGCGTTGATGTTTTTTTAGGGTGCCGTTGTCAGTGAAAGTTTTCCCACATTGCTCACAGCTGTACGGCTTCTCTCCAGTGTGAATGCGTTGATGTTTTTTTAGGGTGCCGTTGTCAGTGAAAGTTTTCCCACATTGCTCACAGCTGTACGGCTTCTCTCCAGTGTGAATGCGTTGGTGGATTTTTAGACTACTGCCTACACTGAAAGTTTTCCCACATTGTTCACAGCTGTACGGCTTCTCTCCAGTGTGAATGCGTTGGTGGCTTTTTAGGGTGCTGTTTTCAGTGAAAGTTTTCCCACATTGCTCACAGCTGTACGGCTTCTCTCCAGTGTGAATGCGTTGGTGGATTTTTAGATGACTGTCTCGACTAAAAGTTTTCCCACATTGCTCACAGCTGTACGGCTTTTCTCCAGTGTGAATGCGTTGGTGGCTTTTTAGACTACTGCCTACACTGAAAGTTTTTCCACATTGCTCACAGCTGTACGGCTTCTCTCCAGTGTGAATGCGTTGGTGGATTTTGAGACTACTGTCCTGAGTGAAAGTTTTCCCACATTGCTCACAGCTGTACGGCTTCTCTCTAGTGTGAATGCGTTGGTGGATTTTTAGATGACTGTCTTGACTAAAAGTTTTCCCACATTGCTCACAGCTGTACGGCTTCTCTCCAGTGTGAATGCGTTGGTGGATTTTTAGATGACTGTCTTGACTAAAAGTTTTCCCACATTGCTCACAGCTGTACGGCTTCTCTCCAGTGTGAATGTGTTGGTGCCTTTTTAGATGACTGTCTTGACTAAAAGTTTTTCCACATTGCTCACAGCTGTATGGCCTCTGTCCGGTATGAGTTTTTTGGTGACTCTGTAAACACCTGGATGTTGTGAAGGCTTTGTCACAGTGCTGACAGCAGTGCGTTTTGAGTATCTTTCTTCTTCTTTGCTTCTATGACAAATATACAAAGAAAGAGAAAGAAAGAAAGATATTAAGTTAGGTGGGTGAATGTGTGGCATTAGATGGGGAAACAAAGGCTCAGCAGGCCAAGGTGTGTCACATCTTACTGATCAGTGTGCCTGCTAATCAGGAACCTGCCTCTGCAGACAAAACACAGCAGTAACAAGAGGAGCAAAGTAGAGGGGTCATTGCAAGGATCCAGGGTTTCTTAAACTTGACCCTGACCAGACTAATTCAGGACATCTTGTCATCTCCTGACCTTTATGTGACCCCATTATTAGTTTTTTCCCCATTTCATAAAATAAAATGACACCATTTACGAAAAACCCCAAAAACAACAAACAAGACAATCACAAAACTGTAGAGATATTGATATGGACAAAACCAGACATCTGAATATGATTAAGGTCCTAATCAGAGATGTGCTGCTATGATCATCATTAGTTCAAAATATCACAGAAAATGATACAGTCAAATGGCACAATCATATTAAGTGGCAGAATCTGATAGTAAATGTTGGGTTTGTTTGTGTGTTTGGTGGGGTAACAGTATATAACCAAGTTTCACTTTGTTGCAAACAAAGCTAGAAAATGTTTACTTTTAGTTTGAAGAATTTTCCATCCTCCCACTCATGTGCAGTACACAAAGTAAAATTCCTGTACAAAAACATCATAAGTATTAAAAGTTCATGTAGAAAGTGCAGTGTTAACAAAATGTAGTCAAAGTATTAAGTGAAAGTGGTGTTTTTTGCTTTCTTTAACTGATACATTATTATAAGTGACATCATTAGATTGTGGACACAACATTATTGATGTTCTAACTAGTGCAACAGATATTACTATTTTTATTATCTTAAAATTGACCATGTAGAAGGCAATAACTTAACGACGGATAATATAATACATTTAGCCATTTTTTAATATAATAAGCCAATAACGTAATAAGTTATTAATGTTATAACTGCAGCCAATAATGTAATAATATACTGATATCACATTATTTAAGTTTCGTTTTTTATCCAATAAATGAAACTTCAACAAAGTGATATCAGTATATTGTTATGTTATCTGCTCCAGTCTCCGAGAGAGAGAGAGAGAGAGAGAGAGAGAGAGAGAGAGAGAGAGAGAGAGAGACAGAGAGGCCAATAACATAATAACTTATTACATTACTGGCAAAAAGTTATTGCATTATTGGTTCAGGACTATTATTGTATTATTAGCTCATTACATTAAAAAACAAAAAGGGAAAATTTACTATGTTGTCTGCGGTTATTATGATATTGGCTTCTACAGACCTGTGGAAAATCCTATAACTCTTTGACCCATATTTTAACTAACGTAGGCCTGACTATAGGAGCCATACTGTCAATCTTAATGTTGGTTATGTGTGCTAGCCACAGCTAAAGGACAATATCCTGTAATGGCCTGAAACTGACCCTGAACTGTTGATGGACACTTGTAAGAACAAGGAAGAGCTGTATTTTAATAAAAGCTTGGAATATAAACTTATTATGCATTAAAGCTGATGAAGGCTTTGAGACACATTGTTATTTTAGTATAAATCAAAATAAACCAATACTCACTGGAACATAGAGAATATACTGTAACTTTAGTTACAGTGTTTTAAGAAAGGTTTTAGAGATAATGGAGTAAAAGTCCCTGAATTTACAGAGGAAAGCTTGGAAATAACTGTGTAAAATGCTCCAACACATGAAAGAGAAAGATACAAAAAAAAACTGAGCTCCACCCCAGGTAAAGCTCAAACAGGTGAACTATAAGAATGAGATTCACCAACAGCCATTCAGTGTGTTTGTTGCATGAACAGCTCTCGGTTTGCTTGAATCACATTTTTTGATGCACAGTCCACTGAACTCTGCTTGACTCAGTGTTCTTTCTTTATTAATTGATAATACATGTTGTGGAGAACCGTAACTTTCAACTGGTCTAGTTAAAGGTTTTTTCTCCTGGCACTAAGACATGCTAACTAAAATGGAGGCGGTGGACAACAATGAGTTAGTTGTAGACTTTTCCGACCCCCACAGAACTCGTGACTTCAGGCTACAAAAGCTACTCGCCATCTCCGCTTCTGTTTAAATATATTTACTTAAAGCAGTCTTATTATCGTCGGTTTACTGCAGGATAATGAATAATGAAAGAATAATAAATCGGGAGGGAGATAGTTTTTATGGGGGATTTCGTTAAACTTTGTCTGGTATCACTAGTTTCACTACAGAGCGAAGACGAAATAGAAGGAAACACTGAAACCTTTTAGTAGTTTTTACGGCTGAGAAACTGACCTGTTTATCGGTGGTAGCAGAGGGTGAGTCCGGGTTCTGCTTCTCCTCCATGCTGCTCTTGTAGTAGTTCTGCTCTGTGAAAAACTACCAGGGCTCTTCTATTTGTTTCGCTGTTTTCTTCTTCTTCTTCTTTGTATTCTTCTTCTTCCTCTGGTTTCTTTATCGGTTGGCAAACTAGTTTAAAGGCGCATTACCGCCACCTACTGGACTGAAATGTGAAACAGCAGATGAGCAGGCAAAAACCCACCTGAGTTCACAAATTCTCTCTAATAGCCCCGTTTCTTCCAAGAACTTGATTTTGTGACTATATTTCAGCATTATATGTTGCTAGCAAAAAGTATTCCCTCATGAATTTTATTTTTTATTGAGACACATGTTTTTCATGTTCTGTTTTTGAATATTTAACCCAGTAATAAGCTGATAAATGTTTAGGAAATAATCGTAATATCTTGATATCAATCTGCATATAAAACAATTAAAAAATGACATTTAACTTGTATGATAGGCAGGTTATTTGTTTATGATTGATTTCTGAGAGAGGAGACAGAGGATCTTTAGCAAGCAGGACATATATCAGAAAACACCGCTTTCATGTGTGGGAGAGTCAGAGCCTTGACTTGGACGATGACCGGATGTGAGTCCGGACGTGAGTCCGGATCTTCACTTGGATTACAGTTATGAAAAATGAGAGAAAAAAAGGCAGCCACTAACAGAACGGTAACTACATAGTTGAATGGGGGGAAAAAACTTACTGACTTGACTGAACTGAACTAAACTTTCAAGGAAAACAAACAATTTGCATCTGAGGGGGAAATAATGAAGGACTAAATAATTGTATTGAAGTGAATGTGATACTTCCCTGGTTTTAATGACAGATCTGAAGGTTGGACAATTTAATTTGATCTATTATTTCTATTTATTTTTTAAATATTGAACAAGCTGTGAAGAAAGGATACATTCAGATTGGTCTAGTTTTATTATTATTATGGGCCAAATTTAAGTTAACATGTTAAAAGTAAATTGTGTTGTTTTTTCTTGTGGAGAATAAATGTATTCTTTATATTTTCACTGAGTCACATTTGTCTTGCTTAGCATCCTCTTTAAAAGGGCCTATAGGTAAAATACTTGTGTAGAAACCTATTTCATTACAAGTAGTGGTTACATCTCCTTTAAAATAAGTTAATATCTCCATTACCATTTGCTTCATAGTTTGACCAAGTTGTGATGTAAGTACTATTGGTCTGTAATTAGATAGATATAAAGATTATTTCCCCAGTTTCAAAATTGGTACAATAATTGATCATTTTCAGCTTGTGGAATTTTTCCTTGTTCTCCAATCTTTATTAAACAAGGGCACTCAGGGCAAAAAAAGAAATAATAAAGAACATAAAATAATAAGTATAAAAACAATAAAAACAATTGGAAATGAAAAAAGGAAACAAAAACAAAATACATGATAATTCATGAACAATTCAGTGGTGCACACAATGCATTACATAATACATTAATGATCAGTAATACATGAAACAGTGCAGTGGTGCATTCATTTAAAAAGTTTTGCACACAGCTCCGGTCAAACAATAGAAATTATGTCTTAGATCTTCCCACACAATGTTACACACTATTTTAACTTTAACAACACTGCATTGCTGTGGCACCCAAGGTCAGAGGATATGACTGTCTGACTCCCTAACTCCACACATGGGTAACTGTGTTTCCTTGTTTGTAGAATAACAAACCAATAGGCTGAGTCCATTACTGAAGATTCATTGAGTATGACCATTTATGGGCATATAGTATTCGTGGTACTATCTGTGAAGGCTTAAAGACTCTCCACAGAGGACAGTTTCCTCAGAATCGTGGTGGCATCATGCATCAGACGAGTGTATTGATAATACTTTGATTCTCCTTTGCTGAGCTGCAATAAACACTTTCAGCGTAAGACATCCCAGACTCCTGTTCACTTTTCTCTACTGCTGAGGTTAACTATTGACAAACTGACACAAACACAAATGACAGTTACTATATGATGACCGTTTAAATTGTTTGAATACACACATATTAGAGTTTGGAAAGACCCGATATTCAAATGTTATCTGCTTCTTTAATAGATATCTGGAGGTTGCTGCTGTGTCTTCTAGAAAAGTGGCCTCAGTTGGGAGTACAGACCAACTAATCCTATTGTCGTCCCTATCCAGATTAAAGCTACTTTCCAAGATGAGGTCCAGAAACAGTCCAAACCTGACCACCTATCCGAGTCTTCCTTTGTGTCTCTAACATGGTCCTCTTAAATTTTTCAGACTTTCCAAGGCTCTTGATATGTTACTGTCCTTTTCGTGTGAGCCTCAGAACTACTGCATACATAAAAATATTTTCCACAGGATCACTGTTATTTATTTTGTACGTAAATGAAACATATCTCAGATGACATGTACTTTGTTGTGGTAATAATTCGGAACAACTCTAAGATGTAGATGAAAAATAACTGAAAATGATAAGGAGTTGGTTTGATTCTAAACATTTGATGTACATGTTTACTGTTAATTTTATTGCTTAACCTGGGGCCTGTTTCAGGAAGCAGGTTTAACTAACTCTGAGTTAAAACCTTAACTCTGGGTTGACCAACTCTGAGCTGTCAAATTCATAGTTTTCGGTTTCAGAACAAGTGTTAACAGTTAGTTCAATCAACTCTGAGTCAAAGTAACTGAGTGAAGCTCGTGCATGAGGAGATACCAAGCTGTCATCAATGGAGCACTGATAACATGATTCACCATGACAACTGGAGAAGCAAAGGGAGTGATTGAGAGAGAGAGAGAGAGAGAGAGAGACCTGCAGCAAAAGTTCCTCACTGGTATCGAACCAGCAACACTGTCACTATGAGACATGCGCAGTAACCACTTTGCTATCAATACCCTTCATTGCATTTCTGACAGCCCGACAGAGGGTTGCCTTGGAAACATGCTCTGTGTCGCCGATGTTGCATATAAAACCATGAAAAGAAAAAACCACAAAGTACAACACAAACAACTTGTTCTGAACTGAGAGCATGTCCACGATTTGTGTCCTACAGACGATACGAGGGCTGAGAATATTATTCAGAAAAATGATCGATTGTACAGAAAAATGGAAACACTCAAACAGAACATCATCAGAGATAAAACTGACCCCAGCGGGGTCTGATCACCCTCTGACGGAGATGTCTGCTTCGTATTTGTGCTTCAATATTAACTGACTCTTAAAGGACACACCATGTCTGACAGCTCCTTCAGTCTGAAGGCTTCAGTTAAAAAGGAAGAGAAACTCAGACTTAGTAGAAGAAAACCTGCCAGCGAGCAGGTTAGGTTCACGGAGTATGTTGCCAGGGTAACTAATTCAGAGTTAAGCTGAACTGGCTTTGTGAAACCGTAAAAACAGAGTTTCCTTTAAAGTTTTCATTAAACCTGCTTTCTGAAAAAGGCCTCTGCCCTGTTTTCTAATACATTTGTTTTTTAACATGTTCCAAACAAAATTCTGAACATGGAAAAAAAAGAGAGAAAAAAAACTGTTGATGAAGCTTCTTTAGCTTGAGCTTCAGACTGATCCTTCACACCTGAACCATTTCTTTGAAACAAACTGAAGGTATTAAATCATTGACATAAACTGAGTACTATGAGTTCTCAACCTTTTTTAACACTCATGATATCTAATTGACCCCCAATTGAACCTAAGTTTATCTTGTCAAGTTTTTACCTGTTCATTTCACGGTTGATTACATTTAGAAGAAAAATGAAAAAAAAAATCAATCATTATAATAATTATTACTTTATGAGACATGTTCCCTTAATTTCTGTCTTAAACCTAACTTCATTAACACTCTACATATTTTATCTCCTCATTTAGTGTCACAATTAGCCCAGTCTGTACCCAAACATACTATAACATTCTTATAACTATTATAATTAATTGTTTCTTAATCATCTGTAAAACCAAAAAAATAATCTTTAATCCACTTTAAACTCTTTTACACTAACTTCAAGGTTTGTTTTAGTTCAACTATAAAGTACCTTTCACCATCATACATATTTGCTGGCCCACTTTTTTCTATTATAAAGATTATAGAGTTGAAAGATGGGAAGGCCCATTTCTGGTGTAAAAATGCTCTTCACCTTCCTCCGCTGACAATTTTATGTAATTAACACTTCTACGACGATTAGCACGTCTACGACTTGGATAAACATGATATTTAATGTGAAAAAGCAAAAATATTTCAAGATAGAAATGAACGACAAAAAACTTGGTGGCATTTTAGATGACTGGCTTGAGTAACAGTTTTCCCACATTACTCACAGCTGTACGGTTTCTCTCCAGTGTGAATACGTTGGTGCTTTTTTAGATGACTGGCTTGAGTAAAAGTTTTCCCACATTGCTCACAGCTGTACGGCTTCTCTCCAGTGTGAATGCGTTGGTGCTTTTTTAAACTACTGACTTGTCTGAAAGTTTTCCCACATTGCTCACAGCTGTATGGCTTCTCTCCAGTGTGAATGAGTTGGTGGATTTTTAGATAACTGCCTACACTGAAAGTTTTCCCACATTGCTCACAGCTGTACGGCTTCTCTCCAGTGTGAATACGTTGGTGCCTTTTTAGACAACTGGCTTCAGTAAAAGTTTTCCCACATTGCTCACAGCTGTACGGCCTCTCTCCAGTGTGAATGCGTCGGTGGCTTTCTAGATAACTGGCTTCAGTAAAAGTTTTCCCACATTGCTCACAGCTGTACGGCCTCTCTCCAGTGTGAATGCGTTGGTGCCTTTTTAGATCACCGCCTACACTGAAAGTTTTCCCACATTGCTCACAGCTGTACGGCTTCTCTCCAGTGTGAATGCGTTGGTGGATTTTTAGACCACCGCTACTACTGAAGGTTTTCCCACATTGCTCACAGCTGTACGGTTTCTCTCCAGTGTGAATGCGTTGGTGGCTTTTCAGATGACTGCCTATACTGAAAGTTTTCCCACATTGTTCACAGCTGTACGGCTTCTCTCCAGTGTGAATGCGTTGGTGGATTTTTAGATTACCGCCTTCACTGAAGGTTTTCCCACATTGCTCACAGCTGTACGGCTTCTGTCCGGTATGAGTTTTCTGGTGACTCTGTAAACACCTGGATGTTGTGAAGGCTTTGTCACAGTGCTGACAGCAGTGCGTTTTGAGTATCTTTCTTCTTTGTTTCTATGACAAACATACAAAGAAAGAGAAAGAAAGAAAGATATTAAGTTAGGTGGGTGAATGTGTGGCATTAGATGGTGAAACAAAGGCTCAGCAGGCCAAGGTGTGTCACATCTTACTGATCAGTGTGCCTGCTAATCAGGAACCTGCCTCTGCAGACAAAACACAGCGGTAACAAGAGCAAAGTAGAGGGGTCATTGCAAGGATCCAGGGTTTCTTAAACTTGACCCTGACCAGACTAATTCAGGACATCGTGACTTCTCCTGACCTTTATGTAAACCCATTATTAGTTTTTCCCCATTTAATAAAATAAAATGAGACCATTTACGAACACCTCCAAAACAACAAACAAGACAATCACAAAACTGTAGAGATATTGATATGGACTGCTCATCAGACAAAACCAGACATCTAAATATGATTAAGGTCATAATCAGAGATGGGCTGCTATGATCATCATTAGTTCAAAATATCACAGTAAATGATACTGTCAAATGGCACAGTCATATTAAGTGGTAGAATCTGATAGTAAATGTTGGGTTTGTTTGTGTGTTTGGTGGGGTAACAGTATATAACCAAGTTTCACTTTGTTGCAAACAAATCTAGAAAATGTTTACTTTTAGTTTGAAGAATTTTCCATCCTCCCACTCATGTGCAGTACACATAGCAAAATTCCTTAATCTAAATGTTGGTTATGTGTGCTAGCCACAGCTAAAGGACAATATCCTGTAATGGCCTGAAACTGATGCAAATCCAGATATTGAGCTAGAAAATGATTAACTGGAAAGAAAACTGCATGACGTTATGATTACCCAGTTAACTATCAAAATGAAACAGACAATACAAACCAATTATAATCTAATAAAAAGCTTAAAACCTGTGATGAAGAAATGGACACTTGTAAGCAGAGGTGGAAAGTAACGAATTACATTACTGTAATTGAGTAGCTTTTTTGTGTACTTGTACTTTTTAAAGTAGTTTTAAAAATCTGTACTTTTACTTTTACTTAAGTATGTTTTGTGTTAAGTATTGTACTTCGCTACATTTTAAATCACATTCGTTACTGAGTAAAAAATGTTGGCCGAATGTTTTTAAAGCAAAGAGTATCGTACAGAATCATTAACCAGCATAATACAATGACTTAACATACATGCAGCCTGTTACACCGGGCAGCTAGCTCTCATAGCGACATATAAACTCTAACACAACACAACAAACTCTAAAAGAAATGTCCATTAGACGTTGTGCTGTCATCTGTCTCACTCTTCGTGTAGGATGGGGCATTGCGCATGATGCGTTCACACGTGAAAAGTTCAGTGTCGGAAATGAGAGAATTGAGCGAAAGGGGCACAGCCTTTTAAACATGGGTACTTAAAAGTTTGGTCTTCTTTGGGTAATGTAAAGAAAAGTTATTGCTCTTGTGACTTTGACCCATAGTGATTCATAGATATGCAGTATGACTGTTGATTTACAACAGGGTGATTGTAGGACTAGGATCAGAGCTTTAGAGGGGCTCAGCTCCTAATGAGAATTTGACATTCAATGCCATGCAAGTGTTTTAAAACCCCCCAATAATCATTCAGTGTTTCCCACACAATATTTAGAGACTATGGAGGGTTTATCATTTATTTTTAGGGGTGCTGAGATCAAATTTAGGGGTGTTAGAAAATCCAAAAAAAAAAAGTCTAAAATCGCTCCGGGTTTACAGAATCCACAATTATGCCACCTTCAATTTAATGGTTGTGTTATTTTATTATTTTATGGGATGGTCTTCACTAAAATGACACATATCTCCATAAATGTTTTAAATGTTGTGTGTCAACATATTTTGTCATTGAAGCTGAATTTGTAAATGTATACCTTTTATCTTTAATTAAAACAACTAGTTAGAGATTTATGAGCTATCACTTTGTCCTACAGCCGTCCCCACCCCCACCCCCACCCCCACCCCCGTTATAAAAGTAACTAAGTAACTTTTACTCAAAGTATTTTTTTAACAAGCAACTTTTTACTTTTACTTGAGTATATTTTAGACCAGTACTTTTACTTGTACTCAAGTAAAATTTCATCAAAGTAGTGGTACTTTTACTTGAGTCAAATATTTCAGTACTCTTTCCACCTCTGCTTGTAAGAACAAAGAAGAGCTGTGTTTTAAGATAAGCTTAGAATATAAACTTATTATGCATTAAAGCTGATGAAGGCTTTGAGACACATTGTTATTTTAGTATAAATCAAAATAAACCAATACTCACTGGAACATAGACAATATACTGTAACTTTAGTAATAGTGTTTTAATAAAAGTTTTAGAGATAATGGAGTAAAAGTCCCTGAATTTACAGAGGAAAGCTTGGAAATAACTGTGTAAAATGCACGAACACATGAAAGAGAAAGATACAAAGAAAAGTGAGCTCCACCCCAGGTAAAGCTCAAACAGATGAACTATAAGAATGAGATTCACCAACAGCCATTCAGTGTGTTTGTTGCATGAACAGCTCTCGGTTTGCTTGAATCACATTTTTGATGCACAGTCCACTGAACTCTGCTTGACTCAGTGTTCTTTCTTTATTAATTGATAATACATGTTGTGGAGAACCGTAACTTTCAACTGGTCTAGTTAAAGGTTTTTTCTCCTGGCACTAAGACATGCTAACTAAAATGGAGGCGGTGGTCAACAATGAGTTAGTTGTAGACTTTTCCGACCCCCACAGAACTCGTGACTTCAGGCTACAAAAGCTACTCGCCATCTCCGCTTCTGTTTAAATATATTTACTTAAAGCAGTCTTATTATCGTCGGTTTACTGCAGGATAATGAATAATGAAAGAATAATAAATCGGGAGGGAGATAGTTTTTATGGGGATTTCGTTAAACTTTGTCTGGTATCACTAGTTTCACTACAGAGCGAAGACGAAATAGAAGGAAACACTGAAACCTTTTAGTAGTTTTTACGGTTGAGAAACTGACCTGTTTATCGGTGGTAGCAGAGGGTGAGTCCGGGTTCTGGTTCTCCTCCATGCTGCTCTTGTAGTAGTTCTGCTCTATGAAAAACTAGAAGATGTGTCGCTACCCGATGTGAGTCGCTACCTGGTCGCTACCCGATTTGAGTCTGACATGCGCAGTAGCGTCCGCGATCGTCCGCCATCTTGAACGGTTATGTACGGCAACTCCGCTTGGAAAAAACGCCGCCAGACTCAAAACGCGATAAGAGAAATAAATCAGTTGTATAAACATATAAATAAAATAAAATAAATCAATCGTATAAATATATAAATATGAATAAATATAAATAGATTGGTTATAAATAGTTGTCAGAGGTTAACAGTAAGTATACATATCATGAAACTATCTGGAAATCAGACATGGAAATAAAATAATACAAAGTAATAGTAATAATAATTATATCTATCTATCCACTATCTCATCTATCTATATTTTTATTGATATATTTATATTGTATTATTATTTTATTATATACATATATAACATAGATGGATAAGATAGTATATATATACAATATATAGCTATAAAATAGATGGATAGATAAGATACGATATATATCTATATATAAATATATAAATATAAAATAGATAGATACACACTATCTTATGTATCTATCTATTTTATTTATATTATATTATTTTATTATATATATGTATATGTATATATAGATATATTGTACTATAAACATATTATATATTTTTTTCAATTGAGAATGGTATAAACTAACAGAAGTTTTTAACATTACATCCATTTTAAATTCATAGAGCTTTGATTTTGGAACTGTTTTGTTAACGAAAAAGAGGCCAAGATTTATCTGATGTGTGATGTGCACTCTTTTATACTTTGTTACAGACACAGGTACCACCCTTTCTAGTTCTGTCACAGCTCCTCCACTCACCTGATGGACTTCCTCAGCTGTTGTGTTGATGCAGACAGATATTTAAACTGTGGTATGCATGCCTCTGTTTGACACACTATTACAAGACCATTTCAAATGAATGAATGCTCAAGCCAGTACTGAAAGTTTGTTAACTTTTAGTTTATAACTTTGAAGGACCAAAGAATTCCATTTTGAACATGAACCAAACATTTTAATCTAAAAATACAAAAATGGGTTTCCATCAAATTGATGTCAGAGATGGAAAAAAACAAAAGACAGAGCTTAAACAGTATTGTCGAAGAATTTAAATCTGGAATTTTAACCACATGCTTTATAAAATGAATATAAACAATGGAGGAAACAAAAGACACATGTATGTACATAGCTATATGAAAAATTCTGCATATATTCAAGTAAAGACACTTTTATGTAATCACATAAGAAGTTATGACTGTACTCTTTAATTTAAAGAGACCCAACATTCCCCCATGAGCAAGCACTTGGCCACAGAGCCAAGAAAAAACTCCCCAGTAACAGCAAGAAACCTCAGGCAGAACCAGGCCCTAGGTGGGCGGCCATCTGCCTTGACCGGTTGGGGTTGATACAGAAAGAGAGCGAGAAAAACTGAAGCAATCTGAATCTGGAGCATACAGGTATGTAGGTGCTTAAGGCAGAAGGATGATTGTCAACAGTGCAGTCTCCCGATCATATATTAGTACAACAGATATTATAGTAAACTTGAAACTATATGGCACTGTCTTTTAAACATTTGTCCACACACTCAGTAGATATTACAGTTAATAAAACAAATTAAGCATGGTCCTCTTAAATTTTTCAGACTCTCCAAGGCTCTTGATATGTAACTGTCCTTTTCATGTGAGCCTCAGAACTACTGCATACAGAAAATATTTTCCACAGGATCACTGTTATTTATTTTGTACGTAAATGAAACATATCTCAGATGACGTACTTTGTTGTGGTAACAATTCGGAGCAACTCTAAGATGTAGATGAAAAATAACTGAAAATGATAATGAGTTGGTTTGATTCTAAATATTTGATGTACATGTTTGCTGTTAATTTTGTTGCTTAACCTGGGGCCTGTTTCAGGAAGCAGGTTTAACTAACTCTGAGTTAAAACCTTAACTCTGGGTTGACCAACTCTGAGCTGTCAAATTCATAGTTTTCGGTTTCAGAACAAGTGTTAACAGTTAGTTCAATCAACTCTGAGTCAAAGTAACTGAGTGAAGCTCGTGCATGAGGAGATACCAAGCTGTCATCAATGGAGCACTGATAACATGATTCACCATGACAACTGGAGAAGCAAAGGGAGTGATTGAGAGAGAGAGAGAGAGAGAGAGAGACCTGCAGCAAAAGTTCCTCACTGGTATCGAACCAGCAACACTGTCACTATGAGACATGCGCAGTAACCACTTTGCTATCAATACCCTTCATTGCATTTCTGACAGCCCGACAGAGGGTTGCCTTGGAAACATGCTCTGTGTCACCGATGTTGCATATAAAACCATGAAAAGAAAAAAACACAAAGTACAACACAAACAACTTGTTCTGAACTGAGAGCATGTCCACGATTTGTGTCCTACAGACGATACGAGGGCTGAGAATATTATTCAGAAAAATGATCGATTGTACAGAAAAATGGAAACACTCAAACAGAACATCATCAGAGATAAAACTGACCCCAGCGGGGTCTGATCACCCTCTGACGGAGATGTCTGCTTCGTATCTGTGCTTCAATATTAACTGACTCTTAAAAGGACACACCATGTCTGACAGCTCCTTCAGTCTGAAGGCTTCAGTTAAAAAGGAAGAGAAACTCAGAGTTAGTAGAAGAAAACCTGCCAGCGAGCAGGTTAGGTTCACGGAGTATGTTGCCAGGGTAACTAATTCAGAGTTAAGCTGAACTGGCTTTGTGAAACCGTAAAAACAGAGTTTCCTTTAAAGTTTTCATTAAACCTGCTTTCTGAAAAAGGCCTCTGCTCTGTTTTCTAATACATTTGTTTTTTAACATGTTCCAAACAAAATTCTGAACATGGAAAAAAAGAGAGAAAAAAAACTGTTGATGAAGCTTCTTTAGCTTGAGCTTCAGACTGATCCTTCAAACCTGAACCATTTCTTTGAAACAAACTGAAGGTATTAAATCATTGACATAAACTAAGTACTATGAGTTCTCAACCTTTTTTAACACTTATGACATCTAATTGACCCCCAGTTGAACCTAAGTTTATCCTGTCATGTTTTTACCTGTTCTTTTCACGGTTGATTACATTTAGAAGAAAAATTTAAAAAAATTTTCAATCATTATAATAATGATTACTTTATGAGACATGTTCCCTTAATTTCTGTCTTAAACCTAACTTCATTAACACTCTACATATTTTATCTCCTCACTTCATGTCACAATTAGCCCAGTCTGTACCCAAACATACTATAACATTCTTATAACTATTATAATGAGTTGTTTCTTAATCATCTGTAAAACCAAAAAAATAATCTTTAATCCACTTTAAACTCTTTTACACTAACTTCAAGGTTTGTTTTAGTTCAACTATAAAGTACCTTTCACCATCATACATATTTGCTGGCCCACTTTGTTTCTATTACAAAGATTATAGAGTTGAAAGATGGGAAGGCCCATTTCTGGTGTAAAAATGCTCTTCACCTTCCTCCGCTGACAATTTTATGTAATTAACACTTCTACGACGAATAGCACGTCTACGACTTGGATAAACATGATATTTAATGTGAAAAAGCAAAAATATTTCAAGATAGAAATGAACGACAAAAAACTTGGTGGTGTTTTAGATGACTGGCTTGAGTAAAAGTTTTCCCACATTGTTCACAGCTGTACGGTTTCTCTCCAGTGTGAATGTGTTGGTGAATTTTTAGACTATTGTATTGAGTAAATGTTTTCCCACATTGCTCACAGCTGTACGGCTTCTCTCCAGTGTGAATGCGTTGGTGGCTTTTCAGATGACTGTCTTGACTAAAAGTTTTCCCACATTGCTCACAGCTGTACGGCTTCTCTCCAGTGTGAATGCGTTGGTGGATTTTGAGACTATAATCTCGAGGAAACTTTTTCCCACATTGCTCACAGCTGTACGGTTTCTCTCCAGTGTGAATGTGTTGGTGAATTTTTAGACTATTGTATTGAGTAAATGTTTTCCCACATTGCTCACAGCTGTACGGCTTCTCTCCAGTGTGAATGCGTTGGTGGCTTTTCAGATGACTGTCTTGAATAAAAGTTTTCCCACATTGCTCACAGCTGTACGGCTTCTCTCCAGTGTGAATGCGTTGGTGGATTTTGAGACTATAATCTCGAGGAAACGTTTTCCCACATTGCTCACAGCTGTACGGCTTCTGTCCAGTGTGAATGCGTTGGTGGATTTTGAGACTATCATCTTGAGAAAATGTTTTCCCACATTGATCACAGCTGTACGGCTTTTCTCCAATGTGAATGCGTTGGTGGATTTTTAGACTACTGCCGAAATTGAAAGTTTTCCCACATTGCTCACAGCTGTACGGCTTCTCTCCAGTGTGAATGCGTTGGTGGATTTTTAGACTACTGCCTATATTGAAAGTTTTCCCACATTGCTCACAGCTGTACGGCTTCTCTCCAGTGTGAATGCGTTGGTGGCTTTTTAGATGATCGCCTCGAGTGAAAGTTTTCCCACATTGCTCACAGCTGTATGGCTTCTCTCCAGTGTGAATGCGTTGGTGACTTTTTAGACTACTGCTTACACTGAAAGTTTTCCCACATTGTTCACAGCTGTACGGCTTCTCTCCAGTGTGAATGCGTTGGTGGATTTTGAGACTATAATCTCGAGGAAACGTTTTCCCACATCGCTCACAGCTGTACGGCTTCTCTCCAGTGTGAATGCGTTGGTGGATTTTGAGACTATCATCTTGAGAAAACGTTTTCCCACATTGATCACAGCTGTACGGCTTTTCTCCAGTGTGAATGCGTTGGTGGATTTTTAGACTACTGCCGAAATTGAAAGTTTTCCCACATTGCTCACAGCTGTACGGCTTCTCTCCAGTGTGAATGCGTTGGTGGATTTTTAGACTACTGCCTATATTGAAAGTTTTCCCACATTGCTCACAGCTGTACGGCTTCTCTCCAGTGTGAATGCGTTGGTGGATTTTTAGACTACTGCCGAAACTGAAAGTTTTTCCACATTGCTCACAGCTGTATGGCTTCTCTCCAGTGTGAATGCGTTGATGTTGTTTTAGGGTGCTGTTGTCAGTGAAAGTTTTCCCACATTGTTCACAGCTGTACGGTTTCTCTCCAGTGTGAATGCGTTGGTGGATTTTTAGATGACTGTCTTGACTAAAAGTTTTCCCACATTGCTCACAGCTGTACGGCTTATCTCCGGTGTGAATGCGTTGGTGCCTTTTTAGATGACTGTCTTGACTAAAAGTTTTCCCACATTGCTCACAGCTGTACGGCTTCTCTCCAGTGTGAATGTGTTGGTGCCTTTTTAGATGACTGTCTTTACTAAAAGTTTTTCCACATTGCTCACAGCTGTATGGCTTCTGTCCGGTATGAGTTTTCTGGTGACTCTGTAAACACCTGGATGTTGTGAAGGCTTTGTCACAGTGCTGACAGCAGTGCGTTTTCAGTATCTTTCTTCTTCTTTGTTTCTATGACAAACATACAAAGAAAGAGAAAGAAAGAAAGATATTAAGTTAGGTGGGTGAATGTGTGGCATTAGATGGGGAAACAAAGGCTCAGCAGGCCAAGGTGTGTCACATCTTACTGATCAGTGTGCCTGCTAATCAGGAACCTGCCTCTGCAGACAAAACACAGCAGTAACAAGAAGAGCAAAGTAGAGGGGTCATTGCAAGGATCCAGGGTTTCTTAAACTTGACTCTGACCAGACTAATTCAGGACATCTTGGCCTCTCCTGACCTTTATGTGACCCCATTATTAGTTTTTCCCCATTTAATAAAATAAAATGACACCATTTACGAAAAACCCCAAAACAACAAACAAGACAATCACAAAACTGTAGAGATATTGATATGGACAAAACCAGACAACTGAATATGATTAAGGTCCTAATCAGAGATGTGCCGCTATGATCATCATTAGTTCAAAATATCACGGAAATTCATACTGTCAAATGGCACAATCATATTAAGTGGTAGAATCTGATAGTAAATTTTGGGTTTGTTGGTGTTTTCGGTGGGGTTTATGCATTAGTGAACAAAGTTCAGTCAATAACAAAACAGCATGACCAGACAACCATTTAACATGTTGAGTTTCAGTAGACATAAATAGTTGGTTTTGAACCAGTTTTACACTGTAGAAAAAGAAAATGTAATTGTATGAGGGATATAGATAGTGAACTATGCAAAGATAAACTCTGTAAAGCAGAAATGAAGAAGACAGATGTATTGTGTTGATATAAAGGTTATGAGTTGTTAAATAAATAAATCAGAGAGGAAATCTGGAAGGAACGAGATGCACTGTGTTGTAATTGGTTCTATTTTACAAGTCACATATTTGTCACTCCTGGAACCCATAAACATTACAGTAATCAATAACATTTCCTGAACCCCTTTTATTAGTACTAAAATATAGTTGAAATAAACATTTTGCCAGGAACAATAATGTAGAAACCATTAATATTAGAGAAAGTATTAGTGGAAATAAATGGGAGGTTGTCCTTAAGTATTGCTACTAGCCTGGGTCTCATCTTAAATTTTTAAATGAAAAATAATTGGTTGTCCAGTAATGCTGTTTTGTTATTGACTGATCTATGTTCACTAATACATGAAAGTGAGATCTTTCCAGTAACATTTTGTCATTAAGACACTGCTCATCTATTATTAGGGGGCCAAGCCCGAGGGGACGAGGAAACGCATATGCAAGCAGACGCGTTTCCTAGTACCAGCGGTGCTAGGAACCCTATTGTTTTTTTGCTGATTTTTATTATTATATACTATTTTTATTCTTCCGTTGATAAAACTGGTGCTGCAGGCTAAACTGTGCAAGGGAGGGCGGTGCAATTTTGAGGGTTGGTCCAGACCCCTGCATGTACCTCAGACGCAAAAAACTACATATGTCCGCCTGCAGGGGGCGCTATAAGTAAGGACACCGCGTTTTAGCCTATAACTCTCACACCTTATAAGCTTATAAGTACATAAACAATAAGCATTTATTTTAGCTGAACTCTTATGATGAGGGATGTGAAATTTATAGGGTACATATAGAATAGGACACAGATCTTCCATAACAAAAATAGCACATCTACTCCACTAGGTGGCCCTATAACGGATACAAACGCGTTTTTGCCTGTAACTTCCACATTTTAAATGACACATTCATGTACATCATATCCATATATTCCCTGAATAGAGTTGGATTTTTTGACATAGGCCCCGCCCACTTCTGCTGCAGATTTCCTTTGCTAAGTCACCGCATATGCAAAACCAACTTTGAACTCCTCCTACAGTTTAAGAGCTATGTGCATGAAACTTTGCACATATAATCTCCAGATGAGTCTGGTGAAAAGTTATCAAAAGAATTTTGACACTCCAAAAAATGCTCTACTTATAGCCAAACAATCTTTTTTGCTAGCTAGAAAAACCACATTGTTTCATATTTTGGTCAAAGTAAATGCTGTTAACTTCAAACTTAAATCACTTGTTCAGGAAGTCATCCAGAGGCTCTGTGCCAAATATGGTGCAAATCAATCAACAGGGGGCGTCATAAACCCACAAATATCAAGTTTCCTAAAAGATGATCGCATTCACACATAATTTGGTGAGCGCGATAAGACATCACTCCAGAGGCCAGCTGCAAAATTAGGTAACAATCGGTGAATACTGAGGCTCAGACATTGGCCTGTGTCCTGACGCACGCCCAGAGCCCCGTCGTCCTTTTAGGCCATATTGCGTGAGCTTCGCGGGGCGAGTCACGCGGGACGGCTTGGCCCCCGTTCATAACTGTTCGGTACGAACAGTTTTAGTTAATAATGTAATGATGTCACTTACAATAATATACCAGTTAAAAGAAGCAAAAAATACCACTTTCACTTAATACTTTGACTACATTTTGTTAATACTGCACTTTTCTACATGTACTTTTACTAGGTATGATTTTTTTGTACAGGAATTTTACTTTACTGGATTATTTTTATATTGCTGTATTGGTACTATTCAAAGATCTGCTCCCAATTATGCCAGCGTTTTCTTCAGCTGACTGATAAGTCTTAAGTACATTTAAGAAGGTGATTGTGACATGATAGAACTTACATGAGATTATTTACAAAAGTTCTGAAATAAATGCAAATCCTTTATTTTACATGTTAAATATGATAAGGAAATTCATTTAAGATAAATCATGGTCACACCACAGTTTTTTAAGGACAGTGCCACAAAAATCACCTCATTTAAAATGTTGATATGAATGTTTGTGGACACAACATTCTTGATGTTTTAACTACTGCAACAGATATTACTATTTTTATTATCTTAAAAATGACCATATAGACGCCAATAACGTCATGACGGATAACATAATACATTTACCTGTTTTTTGATGTAATAAGCCAATAACGTAATGAGTTATTAATGTTATAACTGAAGCCAGTAATGTAATAATATACTAATATCACAGAATTTAAGTTGCGTTTATTGGTTATAACTGTGAAAAGGCATGCTCTCTCTCTCTGTCTGTGTGACACAGAGAGACACTGGGAGAGAGAGGGAGAGAGAGAGAGAGAGAGAGAGAGAGAGAGAGAGAGAGAGAGAGAGAGAATGCATTTTCACAGTTATATCCAATAAATGAAACTTCAACAAAGTGATATCAGTATATTGTTATGTTATCTGCTCCAGTCACCAAGAGAGAGAGACAGAGGGGCCAATGACGTAATAAGTTATTACATTACTGGCAAAAAGTTATTACATTATTGGTTAAGGACTATTATTGTTTTATTAGCTCATTACATTAAAAAACAAAGGGCAAATTTACTATGTTATTTGCAGTTATTATGATATTGGCTTCTACATACCTGTGGAAAATCCTATAAGTCTTTGACCCATATTTTAACTACTGTAGGCCTGACAATAGGAGCCATACTGTTAATCTTAATGTTAGTTATGTGTGCTAGCCACAGCTAAAGGACAATATCCTGTAATGGCCTGAAACTGACGCAAATCCAGATATTGAGCTAGAAAATGTTGAACTGGAAAGAAAACTGCATGACTTTATGATTACCCAGTTAACTACCAAAATGAAACAGACAATACAGACCAATTATAATCTAATAAAAAGCTTAAAAACCTGTGATGAAGAAATGGACACTTGTAAGAACAAGGAAGAGCTGTATTTTAATAAAAGCTTGTAATATAAACTTTTTATGCATTAAAGCTGATGAAGGCTTTGAGACACATTGTTATTTTACTACAAATCAAAATAAAACAATACTCACTGGAACATAGACAATATACTGTAACTTTAGTAATAGTGTTTTAAAGATAATGTAGTAAAAGTCCCTGAATTTAAAGAGGAAAGCTTGGAAATAACTGTGTAAAATGCTCGAACACATGAAAGAGAAAGATACAAAGAAAACTGAGCTCCACCCCAGGTAAAGCTCAAACAGATGAACTATAAGAATGAGATTCACCAACAGCCATTCAGTGTGTTTGTTGCATGAACAGCTCTCGGTTTGCTTGAATCACATTTTTGATGCACAGTCCACTGAACTCTGCTTGACTCAGTGTTCTTTCTTTATTAATTGATGATACATGTTGTGGAGAACCGTAACTTTCAACTGGTCTAGTTACAGGTTTTTTCTCCTGGCACTAAGACATGCCAACTAAAATGGAGGCGGTGGTCAACAATGAGTTAGTTGTAGACTTTTCCGACCCCCCACAGAACTCGTGACTTCAGGCTACAAAAGCTACTCGCCATCTCCGCTTCTGTTTAAATATATTTACTTAAAGCAGTCTTATTATCGTCGGTTTACTGCAGGATAATGAATAATGAAAGAATAATAAATCGGGAAGGAAATAGTTTTTATGGGGGATTTCGTTCAACTTTGTCTGGTGTCACTAGTTTCACTACAGAGCGAAGACGAAATAGAAGGAAACACTGAAACCTTTTAGTAGTTTTTACGGCTGAGAAACTGACCTGTTTATCGGTGGTAGCAGAGGGTGAGTCCGGGTTCTGGTTCTCCTCCATGCTGCTCTTGTAGTAGTTCTGCTCTGTGAAAAACTAGAAGATGTGTCGCTACCCGATGTGAGTCGCTACCTGGTCGCTACCCGATGTGAGTCGCTACCTGGTCGCTACCCGATTTGAGTCTGACATGCGCAGTAGCGTCCGCGATCGTCTGCCATCTTGAACGGTTATGTACGGCAACTCCGCTTGGAAAAAACGCCGCCAGACTCAAAACGCGATAAGAGAAATGAATCAGTTGTATAAACATATAAATAAAAATAAAATAAATCAATCGTATAAATATATAAATGTTAATAAATATAAATAGTTTGGTTATAAATAGTTGTCAGAGGTTAACAGTAAGTATACATATCATGGAACTATCTGTAAATCAGACATGGAAATGAAATAATACAAAGTAATAGTAATAATAATTATATCTATCTATCCACTATCTCATCTATCTATATTTTTATTGATATATTTATATTGTATTATTATTTTATTATAGTAAAAGTAAGGAGAATGCAATGTAACATAAATGGCTGCTTTATCTAGCACACTGTGACAGCACTGACAACCTGGTGTTAGAAATCAACTGGTTTTCCTGTCAACTGGTCACTTTTGTTTGTAAGTGTTGGGCCTCTATCATGGCAACTGCAGATGTTCCACTCACTGAGAGAAAATGTAGCTGACCTTGTGAATGCCTAAATATACTTCTATATTCATCATCAAACTGTCGCTGATGGTTTATACTTTGCTTGTTGTACACATTTCAAAACATCAGTCACTTTCCCCTTTTCCAGATGGCTCTGCCTACAGAGATGACTGCATACCTGTTCCTGTCCTTTCAAAGATATCATTAATCATGATATTAAATAGAATCACACTGATGGCGCTACCTTGAGGTATCCCATTTATAATGTCAAAGCTTTTGGATCCAATTTTAACTTCAAATGTTGTATTCCAAAAGAAATCTTTCATCCAGTTATACATCCTTACACTTATGCCTAGCTTATTCATTTTTTATCAAAAGGTCATCTCCATATGGAATCATAAGCTTTTTACTATGATTTAAACATGCTGTGGATTTTTTTCTAAAGCCCCTCTGGTACTCATTCATCAAACTTATTTTCTCTAAAAAATATGACAATTTGTAGTATGACAGTACCATATGAAATTGACTAACTTCCCATATTGTAATTTTCATGTTAATAATTTTAAGTGTAACCTCTCATCTGGTGCCCAAATAAAACACACAGCCCAGTTTTTATGTCTTTATTCAACCTTTTTTATAATTATGCATATGAAGACAGTTTTAATACAATTGAAATAGAAACTGCAGTTTGCATATGACGTACATTCAAACTGGCAGTTCACAAGTTCTTCTTGTATTTTACTTGCATATATTTACCTATATTACTGATGAGAAAGTCGTGCGTAGATCATTTACAAATAACAAGTCACCATCTGCTGGTCTTTGCTGTCATTCAGAGCTGTATTACAACCAACAAGGACATTAAAACATGTAACCTAATTAGATGCACAACACAAGATACAATAAACTTTTTAAAAAATGCCAAATGAAACAAGACTGAAATAAAGTCTCAGATATATCCTCTACAAACAAAGACTTCCTCTAGACAAGAATGTAGTAAAACAGAATCAGTCAATCTGTATTTATATTGTACCAAATCACAACAAAAGGCAATGCACACACAGAGAAGGTCTAGACCGTACTCTTTAAATTTAGCTAAAAGTGACCCAACACTCCTACATGAGCAAGCACGTAGTGCTAAAACAGAGGTTTGCTGAAAAACTAGTGAACTAATAAAACACAAAATGCATGCAAGAACAAAATAAGGAATCCAAGAAAACTTTGTACATTTTGAAGTCAAATGCATGCATCATTCTGGTGCACTCAGGGCAAAAAAGAAAGACTAAAGAACATAAAATAATAAGTATAAAAACAATAAAAACAATTGGAAATGAAAAAAGGAAACAAAAACAAAATACATGATAATTCATGAACAATACAGTGGTGCACACAATGCATTACATAATACATTAATGATCAATAATACATGAAACAGTGCAGTGGTGCATTCATTTACAAAGTTTTGCACACAGCTCCGGTCAAACAATAGCAATTATGTCTTAGATGTTCCCACACAATGTTACACATTACTTTAACTTTAACAACACTGCATTGCTGTGGCACGCAATGTCAGAGGATATGACTGTCTGACTCCCTAACTCCACAGATGGGTAACTGTGTTTCCTTGTTTGTAGAATAACAAACCAATAGGCTGATTCCATTACTGAAGATGCATTGAGTATGACCATTTATGGGCATATAGTATTCATGGTACTATATGTGAAGGCTTAAAGACTCTCCACAGAGGACAGTTTCCTAAGAATCGTGGTGGCATCATGCATCAGACGAGTGTATTGATAATACTTTGATTCTCCTTTGCTGAGCTGCAATAAACACTTTCAGCGTAAGACGTCCGGGACTCCTGTTCACTTTTCTCTACTGCTGAGGTTAACTATTGACAAACTAATTCTCCATAACACAAATGACAGTTACTATATGATGAACGTTGAAATTGTTTGTATACACACATATTAGAGTTTGGAAAGACCCGATGTTCAAATGTTACCTGCTTGTTTAATAGATATCTGGAGGTTGTTACTGTGTCTTCTGGAATAGTGGCCTCAATAGGAGCACAGACCAACTAATCCTATTGTCATCCCTATCCAGATTAAAGCTGCTTTCCAAGATGAGGTCCACAAACAGACCAAACCTGACCACCTATCCGAGTCTTCCTTTGTGTCTCTAACATGGTCCTCTTAAATTTTTTCAGACCTTCCAAGGCTCTTGATATGAACTCTGAACATGGAAAAAAGAGAGAGAAGATTCTTTAGCTTGAGCTTCAGACTGAACCTTCAAACCTGAACCATTTCTTTGGAAGGTATTAAATCATTGACATAAACTGAGTAATATGAGTACCAACAAGACCAGGTAATCACCCTTTTTTAACAATTGTGACACCTAATTGACCCTCAGTTGAAACTAAGTTTTTTTTGTGTCAACTTTTACCTTTTCTTTTCACGGTTAAAAGACTGAGTCACTTCAGATTACATTTAGAATAAAAATGGAAAAATAATAAATCATTATAATAATGATTACTTTATGAGACATGTTCCCTTAATTTCTGTCTTAAACCTAACTTCATTAACACTACATATTTTATCTCCTAATTTAGTGTCACAATAAGCCCAGTCTGTACCCAAACATACTATAACATTCTTATAACCATTATAATTAATTATTCCTTAATTGTCTGTAAAACCAAAAAAATAATCCTTGATCCACTTTAAACTCTTTTACACTAACTCATATATATCTTTTGCAAAGAAGATTATAGAGTTGAAAGATGGGAAGGCCCATTTCTGGTGTAAAAATGCTCTTCATTTTCCTCCGCTGACAATTTTATGTGATTCACACTTTGAGCACTTCTATGACTTGATATTCAATGTGAAAAAGCACAAATCTTGAAGGGTAAAAGTGAACAACAACAAACTTGGAGGCTTTTTAGATGACTGTCTTGAGTAAAGGTTTTCCCACATTACTCACAGCTGTACGGCTTCTCTCCAGCGTGAATGCGTTGGTGGATTTTTAGATTAACGGCTTGAGTAAAAGTTTTCCCACATTGCTCACAGCTGTACGGCTTCTCTCCAGTGTGAATGCGTTGGTGTGTTATTAGATGACTGGCTCGAGTAAAAGTTTTCCCACATTGCTCACAGCTGTACGGCTTCTCTCCAGTGTGAATGCGTTGGTGTGTTTTTAGATGACTGGCTCGAGTAAAAGTTTTCCCACATTGCTCACAGCTGTACGGCTTCTCTCCAGTGTGAATGCGTTGGTGGATTTTTAGATGGCCGCTTAGACTGAAGGTTTTCCCACATTGCTCACAGCTGTACGGCTTCTCTCCAGTGTGAATGCGTTGGTGGATGTTTAGACTACTGCGTTGACTGAAAGTTTTCCCACATTGCTCACAGCTGTACGGCTTCTCTCCAGTGTGAATGCGTTGGTGGCTTTTTAGACTACTGCCTTCACTGAAGGTTTTCCCACATTGCTCACAGCTGTACGGCTTCTCTCCAGTGTGAATGCGTTGGTGACTTTTTAGACTACCGCCTTCACTGAAGGTTTTCCCACATTGCTCACAGCTGTACGGCTTCTCTCCAGTGTGAATGCGTTGGTGGATTTTTAGACTACTGCCGTCAATGAAAGTTTTCCCACATTGATCACAGCTGTATGGCTTTTCCCCAGTGTGAATGCGTTGGTGGATTTTTAGATGAGTGTCTCGACTAAAAGTTTTCCCACATTGCTCACAGCTGTACGGTTTCTCTCCAGTGTGAATGCGTTGGTGCCTTTTTAGATGACTGTCTCGACTAAAAGTTTTCCCACATTGCTCACAGCTGTACGGCTTCTCTCCAGTGTGAATGCGTTGGTGGCTTTTTAGACTACTGCCTTCACTGAAGGTTTTCCCACATTGCTCACAGCTGTACGGTTTCTCTCCAGTGTGAATGCGTTGGTGCCTTTTTAGATGACTGTCTCGACTAAAAGTTTTCCCACATTGCTCACAGCTGTACGGCTTCTCTCCAGTGTGAATTCGTTGATGTTTTTTTAGGGTGCTGTTGTCAGTGAAAGTTTTCCCACATTGCTCACAGCTGTACGGCTTCTCTCCAGTGTAAATGCGTTGGTGGCTTTTCAGATGACTTTCTCGACTAAAAGTTTTCCCACAATGATCACAGCTGTATGGCTTTTCCCCAGTGTGAATGCGTTGGTGGATTTTTAGATGAGTGTCTCGACTAAAAGTTTTCCCACATTGCTCACAGCTATACGGCTTCTCTCCAGTGTGAATGCGTTGGTGGATTTTTAGATGACTGTCTTGACTAAAAGTTTTCCCACATTGCTCACAGCTGTATGGCTTCTCTCCAGTGTGAATGCGTTGGTGGATTTTTAGACTACTGCCTACACTGAAAGTTTTCCCACATTGTCCACAGCTGTACGGCTTTTCTCCAGTGTGAATGCATTGGTGGCTTTTCAGATGACTCTCTCGACTAAAAGTTTTCCCACATTGCTCACAGCTGTACGGCTTCTCTCCAGTGTGAATGCGTTGATGGATTTTTAGACGACTGTCTTGACTAAAAGTTTTCCCACATTGCTCACAGCTGTATGGCTTCTCTCCAGTGTGAATGCGTTGGTGGATTTTTAGACTACTGCCTACACTGAAAGTTTTCCCACATTGTCCACAGCTGTACGGCTTCTCTCCAGTGTGAATGCGTTGGTGGCTTTTTAGATGACTGGCTTGAGTAAAAGTTTTCCCACATTGCTCACAGCTGTACGGCTTTTCTCCAGTGTGAATGCGCTGATGTTTTTTTAGGGTGCCGTTGTGATTGAAAGTTTTCCCACATTGCTCACAGCTGTACGGCTTCTCTCCAGTATGAATGCGTTGGTGGATTTTGAGACTATCATCTCGAGGAAACGTTTTCCCACATTGCTCACAGCTGTACGGCTTTTCTCCAGTGTGAATGCGTTGATGTTTTTTTAGGGTGCCGTTGTCAGTGAACGTTTTCCCACATTGCTCACAGCTGTACGGCTTCTCTCCAGTGTGAATGCGTTGGTGGATTTTAAGATGACCGTCTTGACTGAAAGTTTTCCCACATTGCTCACAGCTGTACGGCTTCTCTCCAATGTGAATGCGTTGGTGGATTTTCAGATGACTGTCTCGACTAAAAGTTTTCCCACATTGCTCACAGCTGTACGGCTTTTCTCCAGTGTGAATGCGTTGATGTTTTTTTAGGGTGCTGTTGTCAGTGAAAGTTTTCCCACATTGCTCACAGCTGTATGGCTTCTCTCCAGTGTGAATGCGTTGGTGGATTTTTAGATTACTGCTTTGACTGAAAGTTTTCCCACATTGCTCACAGCTGTACGGCTTCTCTCCAGTGTGAATGCGTTGGTGGATTTTTAGATTGCCGGCTTGAGTAAAAGTTTTTCCACATTGCTCACAGCTGTATTGTTTCTCTCCAGTATGAGTTTTCTGTTGACTATGTAAACACCTGGATGTTGTGAAGGCTTTGTCACAGTGCTGACAGCAGTGCGTTTTCAGTATCTTTCTTTTTCTTTGTTTCTATGAGAACAGAGAAAGAAAGAAAGAAGGAAAGAAAGAGATATTAAGTTAGGTGACACAAAAGAGGAAATCATCTAAGACCATAGAGTTACAGTATGGGAAATGTCAAAATGGCGGCTGGAGCTCCATTTGTCACAGCCTGGCTCTAGACTGTGTCAGAAAAGGGGAATAACATGGGTATTCAATATAGTGCAAAAGAAACTTATTCAAAATAAAATGTAGGGTTAGTCTGTAAAATCAGTCATGTAGGGAGTGGTTGGGTGAGTGTGTGGTGTGTGTGGTGTTGGATGATGAAACAAAGTAAAAGAACCAAGAAAACAACGTAGGAGCATGTTGGGGAGAGGACAGAGACTGGACCAGCAGCTTTTCTGGCTTCATAAATGGGGCTCAGCAGGCCAAGGTGTGTCACATCCTACTGATCAGTGTGCCTGCTAATCAGGAACCTGCCTCTGCATACAAAACACAGCATTAACAAGAGGAGCATAGTAGACCCTGACCAGACTAATTCAGGACATCTAGACCTCTCCTGACCTTTATGTGAACCCATTATTAGGTTTTCCCTATTTAATAAAATAAAACAACAAACAAGAAGATGATTAAGGTCCTAATCAGAGATGTGCTGCTATGATCATCATTAGTTCAAAATATCACGGTAAATGATACAGTCAAATGGTACAATCATGTTAAGTGGTAGAATCTGATAGTAAATTTTGGGTTTGTTTGTGTGTTTGGTGGGGTAACAGTATAGAACCATGGTTTCACTTTGTTGCAAACAAAGCTAGAAAATGTTTACTTTTAGTTTGAAGAATTTTCCATCCTCCCACTCATGTGCAGTACACAAAGTAAAAGTCCTGTACAAAAACATCATAAGTATTAAAAGTTCATGTTGAAAGTGCAGTGTTAAAATGTAGTCAAAGTATTAAGTGAAAGTGGTGTTTTTTGCTTCCTTTAACTGATACATTATTATAAGTGACATCATTAGATTATTAATAATAGATTGAGCAGTAGGTAAATGACAAAATGTTACTGGAAAGATCTCACTTTCATGTATTAGTGAACATAGGCTGTGTCTCAATTTGGACCCAACTGCAAGGCTGCATCCTCGAAGGACGCGGCCTTTGCGGCCTTCGAAGGATGCAGCCTTGAGGAACCTCCGAAGGACGCATCAACCGTTGTTAAATGAGACGGTCTAGCCTTCGAGGCATTTCCTGGTTGCGTCACCAGCTGTTCCCTCCCATAAGACGAGAAAGACGCCACGACCGAAAAGACGGTGAAAAAGTTGACAAAATTATAAGAGAGAAGAAAGGAGAAGAATAAAGGAAAGGAGAAGAAAGAAGGAAAACACACAAGAAAGAAAGAAAGAAAGAAAGAAAGAAGAAGAAGAAAGAAGGAAAACACACAAGAGAAAGAATAATAAAATAATAATAATCTGTAAATAGTTATTCCTGATGTAATTTTTGTAAATAGTGAAATGTTTCATCACTTGATAATAAAAGAAAACATTTAATCCCTTGTTCTTTCTGAACAGTAGCACTTTATGCCGTTTGTTAACCCTGTTATAAATTGTACTGAAGTTGTAAATACTAAATGGAATAGACAACGTGTAACAATGAACAATATTTTTTATTTAATAACAACATAAAACATCAAAATCTTCACAATCAAATAAAAAATAAAGAAAAATCATAAATAAACACAGTTCATAAATTAAACACATCTATATGGATGTATATTTATTTTTCTATTACTTTTTCCAGGAGAGAGAAGAGCCTCTCCATCCTGTCTTTCCCCTCCTGCTCCCTCCTCTCCTCTGCCTCATTTTGCCTTCTCATGTCCTCCTTTATGAGGTCAAGGAGGTCATCCTCCCTCCTCCTCTTCCTCCTGGGCCCTGGCTGGTCCTCCTCCTCCTCTTCACTCTCCTGCTCACCCACTGTGGCACTTGGCCCTGGTGTGTCCTCACGGATGGAGGCAATGAGGACAGGGGGGGGGGGCAATAGATGGCCTCTGCCCCAGTACCTCATCCATGAGGACAAACCACGGCCAAGTGCCAGCAGTGGGCTTGCCGCTGGCCTCCTCCCCTGTCCCTGGATATTTGCAATCCTAAGGCAGTGGAAATCAATCATGTCAGCAATTTTCAGCAAAAGTATTTAGTAACAGTAAAACTAATCCAAACCTGTAGGCTACCTACTTTATTTTATTTTTTTTTAAATTGTCCCATTTTTTCTTTGGCCTGGTAGGGCTGGACCTTCCCCTCCAGCCCAATCTTTTCCAGTATTGCTCTAAACACAGAGGGAAGCAAGAGAAAAGGTAAACACAACATCACATCAACACAGGGATGCAAAGATGTACAAAAATGGACATCAGCCTTACCTCCATCCCGCCGTGGCGGAGTTTTTGACCCCCGTGAATAGATGGTCATTTTCCCCTCTTTGTTTAATCAGGAGCTCGGTTTGCTCCTTGCTCCCTAAAACAAAAATAAAACAAAATGTAATGTAAAACATGTTTTTTTTACTATGTCAACAGACAAAAGGGTTCTAATATAGCAAAAAATTATCATAATAATGATAATAATGAAGTATAACATATAATAGTGATAATCCCAAACGTAGCTCTTCATTAAAATCTAAATTTGTTCATCTTAGTCCATTTATATATATATATATATATATATATATATATATATATATATATATATATATATATATATATATATATATATATAAGATATAAGTCAAGTAATAAAATATAAGTAATTAGTAAAAGTATAAAAGTATAAGTAGTAATAAGTAAAAATAATTAAATAAAACAAACCAATACTTACACTTGAATGAAAAGTCTTCACCTGTTGGTGTCGCCATTGTTGTGTTTTCGCGGCACTGAACAGCGCCGCGCAAAGAATCTTGGGATTTGGGAGGCCGCGAAGGATAGTAGAGATGCATCCTCGAAAAAGAGGGAAAAGAAGGCCGCATTTCAAGGCTGCATTTGAGGGACTCTTCGAATTGGGACAGCCTTCGCGCGGCGTTGTGACGTAATCGGCCTCGAAATGCGCACTTCGAGGATGCAGCCTCGCAATTTGGACCAAATTGGGACACAGCCAAAGTTCAGTCAATAACAAACCAGCATGACCGGACAAACAATCATTTTTATTTTAAATTTTAACACGTTGAGTTTCACTAGACATAAATAGTTGGTTTTGAACCAGTTTTACACTGTAGAAAAAGAAAATGTAATTATATGAGGGATTTAGATAGGGAACTATGCAAAGACAAACTCTGTAAAGCAGAAATGAAGAAGACAGATGTATTGTGTTGATATAAAGGTTATGAGTTGTTAAATAAATCTATCAGAGAGGAAATCTGGAAGGAACGAGATGCACTGTGTTGTAATTGGTTCTATTTTACAAGTCACATATTTGTTACTGTGGTCCCCCATTCCTGGGACCTGTAAACATTACAGTAATCAATAAAAGTTCCTGAACCCCTTTTATTAGTACTAAAATATAGTTGAAATAAACATTTTGCCAGGAACAATAATGTAGAAACCATTAATATTAGAGAAAGTATTAGTGGAAATAAATGGGAGGTTGTCCTTAAGTATGGCTACTAGCCTGGCTCTCATCTTAAATTTTTAAATGAAAAATGATTGGTTGTCCAGTAATGCTGTTTTGTTATTGGCTGAACTATGTTCACTAATACATGAAAGTGAGATCTTTCCAGTAACATTTTGTCATTAAGACACTGCTCATCTATTATTCATAATCTAATGATGTCACTTATAATAATATAACAGTTAAATGAAGCAAAAACACCACTTTCACTTAACTACATTTTCTTAATACTGCACTTTTCTACATGTACTTTTACTAGGTATGATTTTTTTGTACAGGAATTTTACTTTACTGGATTATTTTTATATTGCTGTATTGGTACTTTTCAAAGATCTGCTCCCAATTATGCCAGCGTTTTCTTCAGCTGACTGGTAAGTCTTAAGTACATTTAAGAAAGCGACTGTGACATTATAGCACATACATGAGATTATTTAGAAAAGTTCTAAAATAAATGCAAATCCTATATTTTACATGTTAAATATGATAAGGAAATTCATTTAAGATAAATCATGGTCACACCACAGTTTTTTAAGGACAGTGCCACAAAAATCACCTCATTTAAAATGTTGATATGAATGTTTGTGGACACAACATTCTTGATGTTTTAACTACTGCAACAGATATTACTGTTTTTGTTATCTTAAAATTGACCATGTAGAAGCCAATAACGACAGATACCATAATACATTTACCCATTTTTTAATGTAATAAGCCAATAACGTAATGAGATATTAATGTTATAACTGAAGCCAATAATGTAATATACTAATATCACAGTATTTAAGTTTCATTTATTGGATATAACTGTGAAAATGCATTCTCTCTCTCTCTCTCTCTCTCTCTCTCTCTCTCTCTCTCTCTCTCTCTCTCTCTCTCTCTCTGTGACACAAAGAGACACTGGGAGAGAGAGAGAGAGAGAGAGAGAGAGAGGAGAGAGAGAGAGAGAGAGAGAGAGAGAGAGAGAGAGAGAGAGAGAGAGAGAGAGAGAGAGAGAGAGAGATTAAGTCATTGTTTTATTAAGTTATTGGCTATTTGCTCAGAAGCTCTGTAGAAGAAGTCTTGAATGTGCATTTTTAATTCCTGCTATACCTTGCAGTTTAGGTGATGCTATGTGCCACATCCTCATTGGCTCACACTGGATGCTTTTGTTCTTCTTTGGGGGTTTTCCATATCATATAATGTGGTCGTGTCATATGCTTTAAGTCTGTTGTTGACTGATGGGAAAATACAAATCTCTTATATTCATTTTGTGTTCCTATAACCAGTAACACCAATGTCTTATATTCATTTTGACATCTGCATAATCAGTTTGCAACATTATATTCAGTTTGGTTAGCGTGACTATTTTTATGACTGTGGTAATGATTAAAAGTATATGCGTTATACTTTGCATTCCACACTTGTAGAAGTAGAGTTATTGTGCTTGTGATTGTAAGAGGCCACAGTGCTAGAAGGCCAAGGAGTTAACACTTGCTCTTTGTTGCAGTAAATTTCCATCCTATGCTATGAGTTATTTTGACTAATGTTGAAGGTCGCAAGTGGTGGGAGAGAGAGAGACTCGACAACGGAGACAGCACGGGATGGCTCCAGAGGGAAAACAACCCACCATCTGGCGCCCTGATAACACTTGTTGATAAAAGATGATTTGCTACTTTGTTAGGTATAAAGCTTTTGCTCAAAGGACTGACCTCTGACCTTACTCTGTGCACGGTTGGTAGCTGTGTATTGTTGATCTGCTCCTTTTTGCAAGAATTAAAAATAACTTGACTTTTGAACCTGGTTTCAGCCTCAGTCTTGTATTTCATTTTTCTATCATTGACTCAGGTCTGCGATCTGTCAAAATAAATAATGTATTTAGCACCAGTTCCTCTTTAATTATCAGGAACATTAAATCCTCCAGTGGAACAGCTTAGATGCATAAATTGTCCTGCTACTTGTCTCATATTGCTTACTTTCTTCCACCTTGATATCAGCTACACAGGCAGAAGCTGACATTTCGCATACTTGCTGAGAACACATTACAGGTCATCTTCGCATGCTCAGTATTTTTCCACTTCAAGTTACATTGTGTTCTTTGTTACAGTAGTGTGACTATGTCTAAGACAATGCAAGCGTTCACTTCTTATCACTTATAAAAACCCTTATTAATTAATGCAACATTGTTCCCTTTAATCATCACAGTAATTTCCCGTATACTTACCGCAGATTATATAATGCAAAAGTTCAAGGCTCCATGAGTATGATACAACACCTTCTAGTCAACTTTTGAGTCAACAACTCACAACATCACTTCAAACCACAATAACCACTCTTTCTGACTCATACACTACTACACTACTCTACATTTTTTGATGACATAAGCAAAAACGTATTGGTGTTACACTTATGTCTGATTAAAATTGATTAACAAAAGGATACAAAACCTCACACATCTTAAACTGGTTTAAGCTGTTTTTTTCAGCAGGGTAGTCGTAGACTTTTCCGACCCCCCACAGAAATCGTGACTTCAGGCTACAAAAGCTACTCGCCATCTCCGCTTCTGTTTAAATATATTAACTTAAAGCAGTCTTATTATCGTCGGTTTACTGCAGGATAATGAATAATGAAAGAAGAATAAATCGGGAGGGAGATGGTTTCATTGAGCTTTGTCTGGTGGTATCACTAGTTTCACTACAGAGCGAAGCTTATACGAAATAGAAGGAAACACTGAAACCTTTTAGTAGTTTTTACGGCTGAGAAACTGACCTGTTTATCGGTGGTAGCAGAGGGTGAGTCCGGGTTCTGGTTCTCCTCCATGCTGCTCTTGTAGTAGTTCTGCTCTGTGAAAAACTACCAGGGCTCTTCTCTTTGTTTCGCTGTTTTCTTCTTCTTCCTCTTTGTCTTCTTCTTCTTCCTCTGGTTTCTTTATCGGTTGGTAAACTAGTTTAAAGGTGCATTACCGCCACCTACTGGACTGAAATGTGAAACAGCAGATGAGCAGGCAAAAACACACCCACCAGTTCTCAACTTCTCTCTAATAGCCCCGTTTCTTCCAAGTACTTGATTTTGTGACTATATTTCAGCATTATATGTTGCTAGCAAAAAGTATTCCCTTGTGAATTTTACTTTTTATTGAGACACATGTTTTTCATGTTCTGTTTTTGAACATTTAACCCAGTAATAAGCTGATAAAGGTTTAGGAAATAATCTTAATATCTTGATATCAATCTGCATATAAAACAATTAAAAAATGACATTAGGTGAATTTAACTTGTATGATAGGCAGGTTATTTGTTTATGATTGATTTCTGAGAGAGGAGACAGAGGATCTTTAGTAAGCAGGAGGTATATCAGCGACCACTGCTTTCATGTGTGGGAGAGTGGGAGTCAAGATTTGGACGTGGACTTTGACGTACTGGATGTCCACTTGGATTACACTTAAGCTTAAGCAAAATGAGAGAGAAAAAGGCAGCCAATAACTGAACTGAAGCTAGTTGAGTTGGAAAAAAGAAACTTACTGACTTGACTGAACTGAACTAAACTTTCAAGGAAAATAAACACTTTGTATCTGAGGAGGAAATAAAGAAGGACTATGAAATTGTATTTAACTGAATGTGATATTCTCCAGGTATTAACAATGGTGGACAATTTATTTTAATTGTTTTATTGCTGTAAATATTAAAGAGCTCTGCTCTGTAAAAAACTGCCAGGTCTCTTCTCAATGCTGCGCGGTTTTCTTCTTCTTCTTTGTCTTCTTCTTCCTCCTCTGGTTTCTTTATCGGTTGGCAAACTAGTTTAAAGGCGCATTACCGCCACCCATCAGACTGAAATGTGAAACAGCAGATGAGCAAGCAAAAACCCACCTGAGTTTTCAAATTGTCTCTAATAGCCCCGTTTCTTCCAAGTACTTGATTTTGTGACTATATTTCAGCATTATATGTTGCTAGCAAAAAGTATTCCCTTGTGAATTTTATTTTTTATGAAGACGCATGTTTTTCATTGTCTGTTTTTGAATATTTAACCCAGTAATAAGCGGATAAAGGTTTAGGAAATAATTGTTATATCTTGATATCAATCTGCATATAAAATAAATAAAAAATGACATTAGGTGAATTTAACTTGTATGATAGGCAGGTTATTTGTTTATGTTTGATTTCTGAGAGAGGAGACAGAGGATTTTTAGCAAGCAGGACATATATCAGCGAACACCGCTTTCATGTGTGGGAGAGTCAGAGCCAAGACTTCGACGTGGACCTGGACCATCCGTCCAGATCCCCACTTGGATTACAGTTAAGCAAAATGAGAGAAAAAAGGCAGCCACTAACAGAACAGTAACTACATAGTTAAATGGGAAAAAAGAAACTTACTGACTTGATTGAACTGAACTAAACTTTCAAGGAAAACAAACAATTTGCATCTGAGGGGGAAATAATGAAGGACTAAATAATAGTATTGAAGTGAATGTGATACTTCCCTGGTTTTAATGAAAGATCTGAAGGTTGGACAATTTAATTTAATCTATTATTTCTATTCATTTTTTAAATACTGAACAAGCTGTGGAGAAGGAATACGTTCAGATTGGTCTAGTTTTATTATTATTATTATTATGGACCAAATTTAAGTTACCATGTTAAAAGTAAATTGTGTTGTTTTTTCTTGTGGAAAATAAATGTATTCTTTATATTTTTACTGAGTCACATTTGTCTTGCTTAGCATCCTCTTTAAAAGGGCCTATACGTAAAATACTTGTGTAAATACCTATTTCATTACAAGTAGTGGTTACATCTCCTTTCTATTAAAATAAGTTAATATCTCCATCACCATTTGCTTCATAGTTTGACCAAGTTGTGATGTAAGTACTATTGGGCTGTAATTAGATAGATATAAAGATTATTTCCCCAGTTTCAAAATTGGTACGATAATTGATCCTTTTCAGCTTGTGGAATGTGTCCCTGTTCTCCAAACTTTGTTCAACAATTTTAACATTGCTAGGAAAGCACTGTCCTTTATATGAGCTAATATACAACAAAAATGCCATATTTTTTTGATGATGGCCTCTTTAACTCAAACAAACTAAAAGGTAAGTGTTTGGTGCTCTGATGAACGATGCAGGCTTATTACATATAACTTGATTTATTAACCCCAGTAAGGAGGATGCAATGTAACATAAATGGCTGCTTTATCTAGCACACTGTGACAACACTGACAACCTGGTGTTAGAAATCAACTGGTTTTCCTATCAACTGGTCATTTTTGTTTGTAAGTGTTGGGCCTGTGTCATGGCAACTGCAGATGTTCACTGAGAGAAAATGTAGCTCACCTTGTGAAAGCCTAAATATACTTCTATATTCATCATCAAACTGTCGCTGATGGTTTATACATTGCTTGCTGTACACATTTCAAAACATGAGTCACTTTTCCTCTTTTCCAGATGGCTCTGCCTACAGTGATGACTGCATACCTGTTCCTGTCCTTTCAAAGATATCATTAATCATGATATTAAATAGAATCACACTGATGGCACTACCTTGAGGTTTCCCATTTATAATGACAAAGCTTTTGGATACAACTTTAATTTCAAATGTTGTATTCCAAAGGAAATCTTTCATTCAGTAATACATTCTTACATTTATGCCTAGCTTATTCATTTTTTATCAAAAGATCATCTCCATATGGAATCATAAGCTTTTTACTATGATTTAAACATGCTGTGGATTTTTTTCTAAAGCCACTCTGGTAATCATTCATCAAACTTATTTTATATGACAATTTATAGTATGACAGTATCATATGAAATTGACAAATTTCTCATATTGTAATTTTCATAGTTATAATTTTAAGTGTAACTTGTCATCTGGTGCTCAAATAAAACACACAGTCCAAGTTTATGTCTTTATTCAACCTTTTTTATAATCATGCATGTTAACTAATACAACACAAAATGCATGCAAGAAGAACAGAATAAGGAACTTTAACTCTGACTCTGTAATGGTCATTTTTTCAGACTTTTCAAGGCTCTTGATATTAACTCTAAATATGGGGGAAAAAAAGAGATAAGCTTCTTTAGCTTGAGCTTCAGACTGAACCTTCAAACCTGAACCATTTCTTTGGAAGATATTAAATCACTGACATAAACTGAGTAATATGAGTACCAACAAGACCAGGTAATCACCCTTTTTTAACAATTGTGACACCTAATTGACCCCCAGTTGAAACTTAGTTTTTTTTGTGTCAACTTTTACCTTTTCTTTTCATGGTTAAAAGACTGAGTCGCTTCAGATAACATTTAGAATAAAAATGGAAAATTAATAAATCATTATAATAATGATTACTTTATGAGACATGTTCCCTTAATTTCTGTCTTAAACCCAACTTCATTAACACTACATATTTTATCTCCTAATTTAGTGTCACAATAAGCCCAGTCTGTACCCAAACTCTTTTACACTAACTCATATATATCTTTTGCACAGAACATTATAGAGTGGCAAGATGGGAAAGCCCATTTCTGGTGTAAAAATGCTCTTCATTTTCCTCAGCTGACAATTTTATGTGATTCACACTTTGAGCACTTCTATGCCTTGATATTCAATGTGAAAAAGCAAAAATCTTTAAGGGTAAAAGTGAACAACAACAAACATGGTGGCTTTTTAGATGACTGTCTTAGGTAAAGGTTTTCCCACATTACTCACAGCTGTACGGCTTCTCTCCAGTGTGAATGCGTTGGTGTGTTTTTAGATGACTGGCTCGACTAAAAGTTTTCCCACATTGCTCAAACGTGTACGGCTTCTCTCCAGTGTGAATGCGTTGGTGGCTTTTTAGACTACTGCCTACACTAAACGTTTTCCCACATTGCTCACAGCTGTATGGCTGCTCTCCAGTGTGAATGCCTTGGTGGATTTTTAAATGATTGGCTTGAGTAAAAGTTTTCCCACATTGCTCACAGCTGTACGGCTTCTCTCCAGTGTGAATGCGTTGGTGGATTTTGAGACTATCATATCGAGGAATCGTTTTCCCACATTGCTAACAGCTGTACGGCTTCTCTCCAGTGTGAATGCGTTGGTGTTTTTTTAAACTACGGCCTTCACTGAACGTTTTCCCACATTGCTCACAGCTGTACGGCTTCTCTCCAGTGTGAATGCGTTGGTGGGTTTTTAGATGACCGCTTCCACTGAAGGTTTTCCCACATTGCTCACAGCGGTACGGCTTTTCTCCAGTGTGAATGCGTTGGTGGATTTTCAGATGACTGTCTCGACTAAAAGTTTTCCCACATTGCTCACAGCTGTACGGCTTCTCTCCAGTGTGAATGCGTTGATGTCTTTTTAAACTACGGCCTTCACTGAACGTTTTCCCACATTGCCCACAGCTGTACAGCTTCTCTCCAGTGTGAATGCGTTGGTGGCTTTTCAGATGACTGTCTTGACTAAAAGTTTTCCCACATTGCTCACAGCTGTACGGCTTCTCTCCAGTGTGAATGCGTTGGTGGCTTTTCAGATGACTGTTTCGACTAAAAGTTTTCCCACATTGCTCACAGCTGTACGGCTTCTCTCCAGTGTGAATGCGTTGGTGGATTTTTAGACTACCGCCTTTACTGAAAGTTTTCCCACATTGCTCACAGCTGTACGGCTTCTCTCCAGTGTGAATGCGTTGGTGGATTTTGAGACTATCATCTCGAGAAAACGTTTTCCCACATTGCTCACAGCTGTACGGCTTCTCTCCAGTGTGAATGCGTTGGTGGCTTTTCAGATGACTGCCTACACTAAAAGTTTTCCCACATTGCTCACAGCTGTACGGCTTCTCTCTAGTGTGAATGCGTTGGTGGATTTTGAGACTATCATCTCGAGGAAACGTTTTCCCACATTGCTCACAGCTGTATGGCTTCACTCCAGTGTGAATGCGTTGGTGGATTTTGAGACTATCATCTCGAGGAAACGTTTTCCCACATTGCTCACAGCTGTACGGCTTCTCTCCAGTGTGAATGCGTTGGTGGATTTTGAGACTATCATCTCGAGGAAACGTTTTCCCACATTGCTCACAGCTGTACGGCTTCTCTCCAGTGTGAATGCGTTGGTGGATTTTGAGACTATCATCTCGAGTAAAAGTTTTTCCACATTGCTCACAGCTGTATGGCTTCTGTCCGGTATGAGTTTTCTGGTGACTCTGTAAACACCTGGATGTTGTGAAGGCTTTGTCACAGTGCTGACAGCAGTGCGTTTTCAGTATCTTTCTTCTTCTTTGTTTCTATGACAAACATACAAAGAAAGAGAAAGAAAGAAAGAAAGAAAGATATTAAGTTAGGTGGGTGAATGTGTGGCATTAGATGGTGAAACAAAGGCTCAGCAGGCCAAGGTGTGTCACATCTTACTGATCAGTGTGCCTGCTAATCAGGAACCTGCCTCTGCAGACAAAACACAGCAGTAACAAGAGGAGCAAAGTAGAGGGGTCATTGCAAGGATACACGGTTTCTTAAACTTGACCCTGACCAGACTAATTCAGGACATCTCGACCTCTTCTGACCTTTATGTGACCCCATTATTAGTTTTTCCCCATTTAATAAAATAAAATGACACCATTTACGAAAAACCCCAAAACAACAAACAAGACAATCACAAAATGTAGAGATATTGATATGGACAAAACCAGACATCTGAATATGATAAAGGTCCTAATCAGAGATGTGCCGCTATGATCATCATTAGTTCAAAATATCACGGTAAATGATACTGTCAAATGGTACAATCATATTAAGTGGTGGAATCTGATTTTGGGGTTGTTTGTGTGTTTGGTGGGGTAACAGTATAGAACTAAGTTTCACTTTGTTGCAAACAAAGCTAGAAAATGTTTACTTTTAGTTTGAAGAATTTTCCATCCTCCCACTCATGTGCAGTACACAAAGTAAAATTCCTGTACAAAAACATCATAAGTATTAAAAGTTCATGTAGAAAGTGCAGTGTTAACAAAATGTAGTCAAAAAATTTAAGTGAAAGTGGTGTTTTTTGCTTCCTTTAACTGATACATTATTATAAGTTACATCATTAGATTATTAATAATAGATTGAGCAGTAGGTAAATGACCATATGTTACTGGAAAGATCTCACTTTCATGTATTAGTGAACATAGTTCAGTCAATAAAAAAAACAGCATTACTGGACAACCAATCATTTTTTATTTTAAAATGTAACATGTTGAGTTTCACTAGACATAAATAGTTGGTTTTGAACCAGTTTTACACTGTAGAAAAAGAAAATGTAATTATATGAGGGATTTAGATAGGGAACTACGCAAAGATAAACTCTGTAAAGCAGAAATGAAGAAGACAGATGTATTGTGTTGATATAAAGGTTATGATTTAAATAAATCAATCAGAGAGGAAATCTGGAAGGAACGAGATGCACTGTGTTGTAACTGGTTCTATTTTACAAGTCACATATTTGTTACTGTGGTCCCCCATTCCTGGGACCCATAAACATTACAGTAATCAATAACATTTCCTGAACCCCTTTTATTAGTACTAAAATATAGTTGAAATGAACATTTTGCCAGGAACAATAATGTAGAAACCATTAATATTAGAGAAAGTATTAGTGGAAATAAATGGGAGGTTGTCCTTAACCCTCGTATCGTCCTCCCGGGTCAAATTGACCCTTTCTTCCTTCCTTCTTTCCTTCCCTCCCTCCTTCCTTCTTTTCTTCCCTCCCTCCTTCTTTCCTTCCCTCCTTTCCTTTCTTCCTTCCCTCCCTCCTTCCTTCTTTCTTTCTTTCTTCCTCCTTTCTTTCCTTCCTCCTTCCCTCTTTTCTTCCTTCTTTCCTTCCTTCTTCCTCCTTTGCTTCCTCTTTTCTTTCCTTCCCTCCCTCCTTCCCTCCCTCCTTCCTTCTTCCTCCTTTGCTTCCTCTTTTCCTTCCTTCTTCCTTTCTTCCTTCCTTCCTTCTTTCCTTCCTTCCTTCCTTCCCTCCCTCCTTCCTTCTTTCTGTCCTTCTTTCCTCCCTCCCTCCCTTCCTTCCTTGACTCTAGGACAACAGGAGGGTTAAGTATTGCTACTAGCCTGGCTCTCATCTTAAATTTTTAAATAAAAAATGATTGGTTGTCCAGTAATGCTGTTTTGTTATTGACTGATCTATGTTCACTAATACATGAAAGTGAGATCTTTCCAGTAACATTTTGTCATTAAGACACTGCTCATCTCTTATTCATAATCTAATGATGTCACTTATAATAATATAACAGTTAAAAGAAGCAAAAAACACCACTTTCACTTAATACTTTGACTACATTTTCTTAATACTGCACTTTTCTACATGTACTTTTACTAGGTATGATTTTTTTGTACAGGAATTTTACTTTACTGGATTATTTTTACATTGCTGTATTGGTACTTTTCAAAGATCTGCTCCCAATTATGCCAGCGTTTTCTTCAGCTGACTGGTAAGTCTTAAGTACATTTAAGAAGGTGATTGTGACATTATAGAACATACATGAGATTATTAAAAAAGTTCTGAAATAAATGCAAATCCTTTATTTTACATGTTAAATATGATAAGGAAATTCATTTAAGATAAATCATGGTCACACCACAGTTTTTAAGGACAGTGCCACAAAAATCACCTCATTTAAAATGTTGATATGAATGTTTGTGGACACAACAATCTTGATGTTTTAACTACTGCAACAGATATTACTATTTTTATTATCTTAAAAATGACCATGTAGAAGCCAATAACGTCACGACGGATAACATAATACATTTACCTGTTTTTTAATGTAATAAGCCAATAACGTAATGAGTTATTAATGTTATAACTGAAGCCAATAACGTAATATACTACTATCACAGTATTTAAGTTTCATTTATTGGATATAACTGTGCATGCAAAATGCATGCTCTCTCTCTCTCTCTGTGACACAAAGAGAAACTGGGAGGGAGAGAGAGAGAGAGAGAGAGATTAAGTCATTGTTTTATTATGTTATTGGCTATTTGCTCAGAAGCTCTGCAGAAGAAGTCTTGAATATGCATTTTTAATTCCTTCTATACCTTGCAGTTTAGGTGATGCTATGTGCCACATCCTCATTGGCTCACACTGGATGCTTTTGTTCTTCTTTGGGGGTTTTCCATATCATATAATGTGGTTGTGTCATATGCTTTAAGTCTGTTGTTGACTCAGGTCTGCGATCCTTTCAAAATAAATAATGTATTTGGCACCAGTTCCTCTTTAATTAGCCCACAGAAACATTAAATCCTCCAGTGGAACAGCTTAGATGCATAAATTGTCCTGCTACTTGTCTCATATTGTTTACTTTCTTCCTCCTTGATATCAGCTACAGGCAGAAGTTGAGATTAAGCTGACATTTCGCATACTTGCTGAGAACACATTACAGGTCATCTTCGCATGCTCAGTATTTTTCCACTTCAAGTTACATTGTGTTCTTTGTTACAGTAGTGTGACTATGTCTAAGACAATGCAAGCATTCACTTCTTATCACTTATAAAAACCCTTATTAATTAATGCAACATTGTTCCCTTTAATCATCACAGTAATTTCCCGAATACTTACCGCAGATTATATAATGCAAAAGTTCAAGGCTCCATGAGTATGATACAACACCTTCTAGTCAACTTTTGAGTCAACAACTCACAACATCACTTCAAACCACAATAAGGATACAAAACCTCATACATGCGGATTTTTTCAGCAGGGTAGTTAGACTTTTCCGACCACCCACAGAAATCGTGACTTCAGGTTACAAAAGCTACTCGCCATCTCCGCTTCTGTTTAAATATATTTACTTAAAGCAGTCTTATTATCGCGGTTTACTGCAGGACAATGAATAATGAAAGAATAGTAAATCGGGAGGGAGATAGTTTTTATGGGGGATTTCGTTAAACTTTGTCTGGTGGTATCACTAGTTTCACTACAGAGCGAAGACGAAATAGAAGGAAACACTGAAACCTTTTAGTAGTTTTTACGGCTGAGAAACTGACCTGTTTATCGGTGGTAGCAGAGGGTGAGTCCGGGTTCTGGTTCTCCTCCATGCTGCTGCCAAAGAAGAAGAAGTGCTCTGCTACTGATTTCCAGTTTCAGATGTAGCTGAAGGGTTGTCATGTTATGTACAAACATTAATCCATTATACACACGGACATGTTATATAATCTTTGAATAAGCATTGAAGAAATGTATATCTAAATGTCAGTGGGGAAGAAGTCTCAGTTGTGTAGACAGGGTGCAGCGCTGTGTCGCCAGAGATAACAATAGAAGGAAGTGTGGAAAGGTTGTCACGCGATGTGGAGTGAAACGAGGGCGGCGGAGCAGCTGTTATATTAGATATGTGCCAAACAGGATATGCGGGTCTTCAACATTAGCAGCAGAATAAGGTAAGAGTTGAAACAGCAAAATAACTCCTAATAAGGGAAAGGGAAGTATAGAAATTGGAACCAATTTTTGAAGGAGTAAAACATTGTCTCGGGTTTTTTGATAATATAAGCTTGCATTAATGCCACTATACAAGGCAGCGCTTACATAACTAGCAAGTACAGGCACGTGTACGAAACATGAGCAAAGCGACTTAGAATTAGGGTGCAGTTCTCGGAAAACAGATGTCAAGACAGAAATATCAGGGTGCGGTTGAAGCTGCAAATGGTGTGACAAGATAAAGATTGTGCAGTGACAACGGTCAAAGCAACAATGGTAAACAATAGGGCAAGGGAGGGGGAGTAGTGCATAAAAGAGGAAACGAAACAGCACAGCAGATCACTCTGGGTATAGGGAAGTGTTACTTCACTGTATGAGTGTTCTCCGCTTTTTGCAAACAGTGTTAATAAAGGACATTTTGAACAACTCTCGTCTTCTGAGTGCTCCTTTCTGCATCAACCAACTCGGGGAAGCCAACAAAGGTGTGCTTCAACACAATTCAGGATAGTACAAAAGGGGGAGCAAAAGAGGAAGAGAGCAGATCTCTCTGGGTGAAGGGCTTGAATACATGTATTCTCTGTAAGAGTGATCTCCGCTTTTTGCAAACAGCGTTAAATAAAAGGTGATTGGACCAACTCTTGTCTCCTGAGTGCTCTCTTCTGCATCAACCAACTCGGGGAGGCAAAACCAGTTTGCTTCAACATAGCCTATGCTCGTATTCTCGTGATCCGCACTCATGAACGATAATGTCCTATAAAAAGCTTTTTACACTTTTTCAATGTGTTGCTCAGTGGTATTTCGGGACATTAGTTGCTGTGATGTTTACAGACCAAACTGACCCCACCGACAGTAGCAGATGCTGAAGTGCACTGCTGTGGCAGCGACACACTAGGGATGGGAAGTTCAGCTCTCTTCAGAGAGCAGGCTCTTTTGGCTCGATTCCCGAACGACTCTTAATTTAGGATCGTTTGTAGCCCTGTAAAGGTTAAATCATAAGTCATGGAACAGAGGGTTTTACTTAGGTTAAAAGCCAGCCAGAGTTGAAGGGCCAAATGCTGTTTTATCCTGACTGACCAATTGTTTAGAAGGTGGAGTTTTTTAGAGTGTAGCGACTACTTTTCTGAAAGGCCGCTGAGAGACTTAGTCGGCTCTTATCTGTGAGACGTCGACATAATCATAATGAAGTCCAGATGACGTTCCACAAACATATAAAAACCCTGATGTGATCCGACTGTAAGAATAAAGTGATGAAAGACGATGGTGACGGTCAACAGAAAATATCGGAGCTCTACTAACTCCCTTTGTCCAAAACTCCTGCTGCCACCCAAATGAACAGGTAAAATAAAAGGGGAAACCACACCCATGTGTCAATCAATACATGTGACGCAATACATGCAGCTGAAGCAAATATAAACATAAACAAAACATATTTTAGGGGACTCTCTCAAGATTGGATGTTTGACACTGTTCTCTTTTGTAATAAAATCTTTTAAATATACAAGTGAGACGTGTCAGCGGTGGTTCCCTTCTTCAATACATCAAGAGGTGTATATTCTACACCAACACTTCACGTTATGAATGTAACTTGTCATCTGGTGCTCAAATAAAAAACACTCAACCCAGGTTTGTGTCTTTATTGAACCTTTTTACAACTATGCACATTAAGATGGTTTTAATACAATTTAATCTGAAACTGATGTGCAGTTTGTATGTTATATACATTCGAACTGGCAGCTCACCAGTTCCTCTTGTATTTCATTTTATTTTACCCCAAGAAAAAGCGAGAACACCAGCTACTGAGCTTCCTCACTGCCTGACTGATTTTGCCTCAACTACACAGAAACAATGATCTGGAAATAAATAAATAGATAATGTGATCTCATGGCAACTGTACCGTGTTTACACCCAAACAACAGAACTTTGAAGTCTAAATGACCAGTTTTCCAGACAAAGTTGCTGTGATGTGAAAGTGCACAGGAAGAGGATGAATAAATGTCTGAAATTCAAACCAACACATCTTCTATTAGAAGAACTTGAGACTTTTCTTTGGATGTGTTAAATCATTAACACTGAGTAATCTGAGTGTCAACAAGTCTATTATCTCAACTATTTTGAATATAAGTGGTGATGCTTTAAACCGCAAATCAGAAAAACCGTCTTTTCAACTTTTTCCACTGTTAGAAGAGACTGCGGAGCTAAAAGATTACACATTACAGTAGAGATCAGCTTTTGAGCCCCTGAAAAAACACCCCAAATTTTACTGAAAAAGAACATATTTTGTACTGTGTTGCTCTTTTTTCAACAATGAATAGAATACATGAAATGCAGGCTGCTCATGGTGAGGACTGCAAAATATTTCTTTTAAACATCCCCCCCTTGCCTTGTGTCTCTTGTGTGTCTTACAGTTAAAGGGGCAGTAATAGTATATAATACTCTGTATTAAACACCACATTTTTACAGTGTAATTGTGACTTCACTGTGTTGATTTATTGCACCAAAATCAGGAAAAAGATACAATAAGATCTACTGATGTTCAGTCTCCACAGTTCACCAGTAGAGGTGAAATTAAATATCTGGTGACAGTAATTACAGTTCAACAACCCATTCATGTAAATCGATAGGATCAGATTCATGTGTGTCTAAGCAGGAAATCAATCGAGGCAGCAGTGATAGTTGGTTAGAGTTTGACATTTCCGCAAAGGAAGCAGGAAGTCCTGCTTCCTGATGCCGGTCACTTTCTTCCTGGGGGTTTACCATTTTCAGTCTTTTTTTCCCCCCCAGAGAGTTGGAAGTGCTCAGTTTTCTGTGGTCTCCTTCATCTGTCCGACTCAGCTCAGCCTCATTTTCGTCCCTCGTGGTTCAGCGTTGCTCTCTCCATGCGTCGGTACCAGTGTTTGACCTTTGTGTTCTCCATCATGTCGTCAAACGCCTGCAGGCCCTCCATCACTCTGAGGACACCAAACACCGCCTGCAAGACGGAGGGAAGAGATATGAAAGCAAGAACTATCATCAACATTACATTAATGGTCCTGTAACATATACGTGTATGTGTGTTTCTCGTCTTAATATTGATGCTTGTAATAATGTATATTAACATTTAAAATCACAGAATAAATGTTGAATCAACACCATTTATTTAAATGTAAATGCTTTTGTTTAATAGCATTTTCTTTTTAACTGCGAACACATTCTGTAAGGTCAGAGATAGAGATCTTCAGTGTAATGATGGACTACAGCTGAAACACCTTCCTTTTTTTGTCCATAATAAATAAGAAGACTGATCTGTGAGTATTAGTGTTGTTTGTTTTTGTTTATGAATTGGATCTGTGCGAGCCTCTACTTTTCACTCTATATCCTCACCAGGTCTGCCAGGTTGGGATCATCTCCACCCATGAACTTCCTCTTTTTGCCGATGGCTGCCACCCAGTCGTTGACGGCCTTGTAGAGATCCTGCCGGACATCGTCCTGCAGATTGTGTCTGTCGGGCAAAAAAAAGGAGATAATCGCTGAAAATTCAACATAACTAAACTCAGGCTGAACTCAGTGTATTAGGTAAATACAGCACAGTCCTTACACCACCTGTGAGGATCCTAAAATTCTATTGAGGTCAAAGTCACACAGCTTGAGGTGTTTGCTCTGCTGATTTTGTTCACACTCATTCTTCTGTTCATGTCCATTCTTAACTTGGCTTAGTGCCATGTAGTAAGTAAGCATGTCAGGAATAATGATTTATGAACAACAGCTGTCTAAGCAATTGTGTTATGTATGTGTGTATCATGGCAGACTGCAGTGAGCATGCAGCACGCTCTGGGTCAGGAACATTTCTTCTTTTTGGTTGATGTGTCTTGAGGCACCACTCTCTTGTTGCCAGTCCTCTGTTTTCCAGACATTCCTACAACACAACACCAAAGATATTCCTTCATTGTGTCACTTACCGACTTTTCAGCCTTTTGGAGATGACGAACATGGCTGCAGCACCGACATATTTGGCAAAGAAGCCTTCAAAACTACTAAACTTCCCTTCTCGTACGATGTAATCAAAGGAGGCCAGGGCCTCGCCGGTAGTTCGGTAAACGTTGGGAGATATGAGATGCACGAGCCAATCATCAGCCCACTGACGCCACTTCCTCTCCTCTCTGAAACCAGGACAGAAAAACAAGCACTGAGTACAATTTGCATCATAGTAGAAATAACACATTGGTGGTCTGGTTGCCACCACATAGGCTGACTGCAAACAGAAGACAGAATAATGTGTGAGAGATGATGCAAGTTGGGTTTTTTGTGTGTGTGTGTTCGGGGGGACTGAGCCTGGCAGAGGTCAATGCCATGATAGATTTTGATTTTGATTTTGATAGATTGATTTTGCTCCGGTGAATATGTATGCCTGCCTTTTGGCGCTTTTCCACTATACAGTTCTAGCACTACTCAGCTCGACTTGTCACGATTCCAGGAACGACCTTTTCCATTTCAAAAAAGTACCTACTCAACGTGGGCGAGTCGTTATAGCACGGCTCCGCGATACAGCCGTGACTTCATTTTCTACGCGACTCAAACACATTAACAATGGAGGACATGGAGGCAGTGGTGTACTTGCTGCTGTATGTGGCTTTCTGTCACACACAAAGTAAGAGAAGAGAAACAAATGACTGTAACGCTGTTGCCGGTATTTAAAAATGCCGGGTTTGATTCTTGTGTGGGACGGCTCATGACTCTTCTAGTGACTCTCTGACCAATCAGAGGCCGGCAGTCTGTTGACATCACATTTAGTATCGGCTCAGCTCGCTTGGAACCTCGGCAGAGCAGGTACTAAAAAGGTAGCAGGTACCAGGTTCTATCCCTGATGGAAACTTGAAAATGTGCATTAAATCATACACAAACATACTCCGACTTGCCCTTAGAGCAGCCACTGAAGTAATGTCTAAATTTGGTTTTGTACGTGCCGTTTAGATGGGACTTAATCCTTGGTTATTTCCTAGGGCTGAGTATCGGTACCCAACACCTTTAAAGGTATCGACCAAAATAAATTGTTACCAAGTAGTATCGAAACGTCTCCCGTAAAACGAAACCTGCAATCAACCTTTTTTGCACCCAGAGCTAGAAAATGTGACCATTTGTATGGCAAGTGTTCTTATGGCATAAATGCTGTTTAATGTGTTAGAGTTATGAAACGATATCTGCAATCGATCCTTTTTGCACCCAGAGCTAGAAAATGTGCTCACAGCCAATAAATTCAAGTGTTCTTTGACGTGATTAGCCCACTGCCACAGCAGCTACAGCCCATCTGTGGTGGCATTTTATTTTTGATACCCATCTATTCACATGATGGGCACAGAGTCAAAAGTTTATGAAACAACAAACTCAAAAACAAACATGGCGACTGTGGAGGAGATATTGATAATGTTCCTCTTGCATAAAAGACAAAAACCATATGTTTAAAGTTTCTAACCAACTCACAAAACCTTTCCTCAAAAAGTTCCTCCATTGTTATTTCTTCTTCATGTATCACTAGAGCTACATATAGAGTAGTGACAGCAACACTGCCCCCCCCCATGGTTTCCGGTGGTACTGCTCTGTTTGGTCCGTAAGCTTTATGGAAACGTGCAGAAATACGGACGAAATGAACGCAGAGCACGGACAGAAGGCTCCGTCTGGATCTGTAACGTTGAGCATAAATGGGCCTTAAGGGTGATTAGATTGGTACTGGTAGTGTAATTTCTTTAAGGGATACTCATCCCTGTAAGATCATGCCAATCTAGTTGATATGGTGTTTTATTGACTATTTACTGTTTTTAAGCAACGTTGAATTATTTGGTACAAAGTTTTTATGGTTACACCACTTAGACATTTTTACCATAATCCTCTAATATAGTCTCTCAAAATGGATTAAAAGCAGAAATTTGATGCTGGGTCCACAAAAAAGGATGTGTGCAAGTTATTCATACGTTTATCTTCACATTTTAACCCCTTAAAATTTGACTAAAACACATGGACACAAAAAAAGGTCACTGACCCTTTATATAAATTGGCAGCTTAATTGGTTAATTGACTACCGAAGCTGTAATGAGGTCACACCAATATTACATCCTGGGTTCTAGCTGCAAGTGTCAGGTTTATAGTCCAGGGTGGCTGAGATGCTTTCTGTAAAATTTAGATAGACTTTTGAGGACCAAAAAGAATAATTTCATTTAGAAGGAGAACGAAGCCGAGCGACAGAGCATCTACAAACATGAATAAGCCAGTGTGTCTAAACTCACTTCTGCATTCCCTTCTCGGGATAAATCAGCTCGTTCTCCTCCTCGCTCAGCATCAGCCAGTACTTGTTGTTGTACTCCGTCACCTCCTTTCCTCTGTCGTTCACCGACTTCATCTCCGGGTAGCAGCGAATGAGCTCAGGCATGCTCTTCTTCCTTTATTCAGGAATTTGAAAAGAACGGAGAAACAAGAGGAATGAGACATAAACATAAAGATACATGAAGAACAGAAATAACAAAGAAGACAGTAAAACAAATGATATACCTTTAGGGGAGAAGTTCAGTTTTTTTGTTTTGTGTGCCCCATAATGCAGATATTCAAAGTATTATTATATCATTATCCTGAGTAACTTTGACATCTTTTTAAAGCTTACATGTGTTCATGTGACCAGATGAGAACGTAACAGATACCAACAAAAACTGACATGTGAGAACACAACAACACAACCTGGGAGTCAAGACTAGGTGAAAAAAAGAGTCCCCTGATGAACCACAGTGCAGGTTAACTACAGCACCAGCTAAAAAAAAAGGTCATCTTGGCAGACCCACTTCACCCTCTTCATGTTGAGCTTTGACTTTTGCCGTGGGGAAAGAGGTTTACCTTCTCTAAAAGAGGGCCAAATCAAACAGATACATCATCCCATCATTTGCTCCCTCTGCTGTAGGGTTTCTAAATAAGATAACTCACCTGATGACATTTATTATTTATATTTATGTTTCTATGTATTGTAAGGTTTTTTTGTTTTTGTGTTTTTTATGGTGTGAATTTGGTTGTCGAATGTAGCTGCAAATCAAATTGCCCCTCAGGGACAATAAAGACTTTCTAATCTGAATCTAATCTAATCTAAAACAACAACTACAGCTTTAAATGACAGCGTTATAGCAGAAATGTCTTTCTTTTTTTTTTTTTTTTGCATTACTTCAAAATTCTTTCGAATTTCCTTATATTACTTTTGCATTCCCATGTTTCCTCAGTGAAACCTATCTGGATGCAACTCTTTCATTATCAAGCAGATATCTTCATAATCTACTTAATTTTAATAGTGTCAGTATATTTGATGTGAATCACTAACAGGCCGTTTAATTATAGTAATTATCAAGATTATCAAATATTCACATGACATCAAATAACATGTTGATGAAAGCTCCAACTCACTTGTTGATTAAGTACGTTTTGAGGCAGCTGATGATGACAGAGGAGTCGTTCATTTGCTGCAGACGGAGAACAAAAGAGAGCAAAAAGTCAAAAACACGTCATTCAGGGTTCACTGAAAGAAAAAAAGAAGAAAAAAAAAAAAAAAAAAAAAAAAAAAAAAGGTGCTGCGACCAAAGATAGAAGATGTAATTTGTGTGTGACGTCTGACCGGAGTGTGAGTTTAGGTGAGCAGTGTTATCTGTACATAAGTAGGTGTGTGTCATTGTACAATAATCAGAAAGAAAGAAAGAAAGAAAGAAAGAAAGAAAGAAAGAAAGAAAGAAAGAAAGTAAGAAAGTAAGAAAGTAAGTAAGTAAGTAAGTAAGTAAGTAAGAAAGAAAGAAAGAAAAAAGACAGGAAAGAGGAAAGGGGGCCGGATTGGACCCCTTGGCGGGCCAGTTCTGGCCCACGGCCCGCATGGTTGACACTCCTGCTGTAGATGTAATCTCTCTCCATAACATGCACTCACAGATCATTTCATTAGTTACCAAGGAAGGAAGGAAGGAAGGCGGGACAGATGGAAGGAAAGAAGGAAAAGAAGACAGGAAGTAAAGATGGAAGGAAGGAAGGAAGGAAGGAAGGAAGGAAGGAAGGAAGGAAGGAAGGAAGGAAGGAAGGAGGAAAGTGGGCCGGATTGGACCTCTTGGCGGGCCAGTTCTGGATTGCATTATCTTGAAATTGAATATATGTAAAGGGAGTGGACAAAATATTAGTATTATAAGTCTTGTTTTATTAGATTTAGACTAATTAATTCAGCTTCTCTCTCTTGCATGCGAGCGTGTAGGAGAAAAGTCGCATTTTGAACTTTGTATAACCTAGCCTTATCAGCCTGGAATGAAAAATCTATCCTCCCATTTCTGCTTCGTCCTTGAATACACAGAGCTGTTCCTCCTTAACAGCACTGATGAGTTTCATGCAGCTTTTGGATAGTTTCTGATATCACCCAGTACACCTACACATATTTTGACTCTGCCTCCTTTGATTCTGTGCTGTAAAAAAAAAAAAAAAAGCACATACATTCTTGGATTACCATCAGCCTACAATTGCACTCTCTGGTGACTGTACATTGATCTAGAGCTGGGCAATTAATCGAAATATAATTGAAACCAACATTTAGAAACTCTAATCGACTTAATCTTGCTCATGTCAGTTAATGGTGGTGTCCACTGTTGCCATGACAGCAAAGGTTGCTTATCTTTAAGGGATTTGAAAACTTGTCTCCAGTGATCATTTTAACCCAAACCATGATCTTTAACCACAGTGTCACAACTTAACCCTACTGTTGTCCTCAGGTCAAGGGAGGGAGGGAGGGAGGAAGGAAGGAAAGAAGGAAGGAAGGAGGGAGGGAGGAAGGAAAGGAAGGGAGGAAGGAAAGGAAAGGAAGGGAGGGAGGAAGGTAGGGGGAGGTGTTGGAATAATTGTACATAAGTTATCTCATATTTACCCTCTATACTGCAACTAGTTTTTTCTATTAGAATGTACAAGTGTGCTGTATGCTTGAGTTGTTTTTCAGGAAGTTCTATAAGAGCGTACGTGGCGGGAGGCTGATGATTTGGAGAAACTTGTGCTCTCGTTGCGAAACAGGAGCCGTGCTCGACTTCAAGAGAAAGCGGAACCAGTCTACAAAAAAGCTGTAAGACACAGGAAGATAACGTGCCAAGGAACTGATATGTTAATATGCAAAGATGTTAGTCTTGATTACGTTGTTGCTATGTGACCCCCATCCTTTAGCGCAACAACGATTATGTAACCAGGAACTTCCCTAAATCTAATAAATAGCAGGGGTTCGAGAGATATGCCCCAGAACAGGAAGGAGATGTGCACTGGGCATATCTCTCTGTTCTCCTTGCAAGTAAAAACTCTAAACGCTGTGTCTTGTCTCCCTTTGTCTGATATTTGAATGTTTTAGGTTGCCTGAACCTGACAGGAGGAAAGAAAGAGAGAAGGAGGAAGGAAGGAAGGAGGAAGGAAAAGAGGGAGGGAAGAAGGAAGGAGGGAAGGGTTGATTGAAGGAAGGAAGGGAGGAAAGGACAGAAGGAAGGGAGGAAGGAAAGGAAAGGAAGGGAGGGATGAAGGTAGGGGGAGGAAAGAAAGAGAGAAGGAGGAAGGAAGGAAGAAGGAAGAAAGGAAAGGAGGGAGGAAGGAAGGAGGGAGGGAAGGAAGGGAAGAAAGGAAAGAAGGGAGGAAGGAAAGGGAGTGAGGAAGGAAAGGGAGGGAGGAAGGAGGGAGGGAAGGAAGGGAGGAAAGGAAGGCAGGAATGAAAGATGGAAGGAAGGAAGAAAAGTACAAATACACACACTTGCTTCAGTCTGAGATGTTGGCTGGTTGATGTTGGAGGCTATGGTGCACCATCTAGTGGCTGAATGAGTGTATTACAACTTTAAACTTTATGGACAAACACAAACCTTCACCCCTTTATCTAAGTTATTAAACCGATAATCCTGCTGTTCCACACTATATCAATTTATTTATACAAAGCAGGTGCCATTAAACATTAAACATAGCCCTTTAATGTTAATGTGATAATTATTGATTTTCTAATGATTTGTATTTTTTTTTCTCAAGGAAGGAAGGGAGGAAGAAAGAAGGAAAGGAGGAAGGAAGGAGGAAGGAAGAAGGAAGGGAGGAAAGGAAAGAAGGAAGGAAGGGAGAAAGGAAAGGAAGGGAGGAAGGACGGAGGAAGGAAAGAAGGAAGGCAGGAAAGAAGGAAGGAAGGAGGAAGGACAGATGGAAGGAAGGAAAGGAAGGAAGGAAGGAAGGACGGAGGAAGGAAAGAAGGAAGGGAGGAGAGAAGGAGGGCGGGAGGAAGGACAGATGGAAGGAAGGAAAGGAAGGAAGGACGGAGGAAATAAGGAACGAGGGAGGGAGAAAGGAAAAGAGGAAGGGAAGAAAGAAGGCAGGGAGGAAGGAAAGGAAGGAAGGAAGGAAGGAAGGAAGGAAGGAAGGAAAGAAGGAAGGACAGATGGAAGGAACGAAGGAACGAAGGAACGAAGGACAGATGGAGGGAAAGAAGGAAAAGGAGACAAGAATGAAAGATGGAAGGAAGGAAGAAAAGATAAAAGAAAGGGAAGAAAGACAGACAGATGGAAAGAAAAGAAGGAAGGAAGTAGGAAAAGAAAACAGGGGCGAAAGATGGAAGGGAGTAAGGAAGGAAGGAAGGAAGGAAGGAAAGAAGGAAGGAAAAGAAGGCAGGAATGAAAGATGGAAGGAAGGAAGAAAAGTACAAATACACACACTTGCTTCAGTCTGAGATGTTGGCTGGTTAATGTTGGAGGCTATGGTGCTCCATCTAGTGGCTGAATGAGTGTATTACAACTTTAAACTAGTGCAAGAGAAAAATAAAATACCTGATACCTCTTTTCTTTTTTGATATCACAGCAAAGATTTTTTTTTCTTTCTGGCTCTTACCACGTCACTATCCACCATCAGTTACATTAACCCTTTATAGGACACTCATTGAAAGGAAGGGAGGAAGGAAGGAAAGGAAGGAAGGAAGGTAGGGGGGAGGAAAGAAAGAGAGAAGGAGGGAGGGAGGGAGGGAAGAAAGAAGGAAGGAAGGAAGAAGAAAGGGGGATGGAGGAAAGAAGAGGAGAAGAGGAGGAGAGAAGGAGGGAGGGAGGAAGGACAGATTGAAGGAAGGAAAGGAAGGAAAGGAAGGGAAGGAAGGAAGGGAGGAGAGAAGGAGGGAGGGAAGAAAGAAGGCATGGAGGAAGGAAAGGAAGGAAGGAAGGAAGGAAGGAAGGAAGGAAGGAAGGGGGATGGAGGAAAGAAAGAAGGAAGGGAGGAGAGAAGGAGGGAGGGAGGAAGAACAGATGGAAGGAAGGAAAGGAAGGAAGGAAGGACGGAGGAATGAAAGAAGGAAGGGAGGAGAGAAGGAGGGAGGGAGGAAGGACAGATGGAAGGAAGGAAAGGAAGGAAGGAAGGATGGAGGAAATAAGGAACGAGGGAGGGAGAAAGGAAAAGAGGAAGGGAAGAAAGAAGGCAGGGAGGAAGGAACGGAAGGAAGGAAAGAAAGGAAGGAAGGAAGGAAGGAAGGGGGATGGAGGAAAGAAAGAAGGAAGGGAGGAGAGAAGGAGGGAGGGAGGAAGAACAGATGGAAGGAAGGAAAGGAAGGAAGGAAGGAAGGACGGAGGAAGGAAAGAAGGAAGGGAGGAGAGAAGGAGGGAGGGAGGAAGGACAGATGGAAGGAAGGAAAGGAAGGAACGAAGGACGGAGGAAGGAAAGAAGGAAGGGAGGAGAGAAGGAGGGAGGGAGGAAGGACAGATGGAAGAAAGGAAAGGAAGGAAGGACGGAGGAAATAAGGAACGAGGGAGGGAGAAAGGAAAAGAGGAAGGGAAGAAAGAAGGCAGGGAGGAAGGAAAGGAAGGAAGGAAGGAAGGAAGGAAAGGAAGGAAGGAAGGAAGGACGGACGGACGAAGGAAAGAAGGAAGGGAGGAGAGAAGGAGGGAGGGAGGGAGGAAGGAAAGAAGGAAGGGAGGAGAGAAGGAGGGAGGGAGGAAGGACAGATGGAAGGAAGGAAAGGAAGGAAGGAAGGACGGAGGAAGGAAAGAAGGAAGGGAGGAGAGAAGGAGGGCGGGAGGAAGGACAGATGGAAGGAAGGAAAGGAAAGGAAGGAAGGATGGAGGAAATAAGGAACGAGGGAGGGAGAAAGGAAAAGAGGAAGGGAAGAAAGAAGGCAGGGAGGAAGGAAAGGAAGGAAGGAAGGGAGGAAAGAAGGAAGGAAGGAAGGAAGGAAGGATATTTTGGGATATTTACAGAAGTTACCACAGCAAAGAGTTTTTTTTCTTTCTGGCTCTTACCACGTCACTATCCACCATCAGTTACATTAACCCTTTATAGGACACTCATTGAAAGGAAGGAAGGAGGGAAGGAAGGAAGGAGGGAAGGAAAGAAGGAAAAGAGGGGGATGGAAGAAGGAAAGAAGGAAGAGAGGAAGGAGAGAGGAAGGAAAGAAGGAAGGAAGGGAGGGAGGGAGGGAGGGAGGAACAAAGGGAGGAAGGGAGGAAAGAAAGAGAGAAGGAGAAAGGAAGGAAGGAAGGGAGAAAGGAAAGGAAGGAAGGAAGGTAGAAGGGAGGGAAGGACGGAGGAAGGAAGGAAGGAAAAGAAGGCAGGAACGAAAGATGGAAGGAAGGAAGGAAGGAAGGAAGGAAGGAAGCTTACCACGTCACTATCCACCATCAGGATGGGCACTTTCCTGTAGGCCGACCACTTGATCTCCTTCCTCATCACCGGGTTCACCTCCACGATGTCGTAGGGCAGCCCGTAGTAGTCCAGCACGGCTCGCACCTTGCTGCAGAACGGGCAGGTTTTATACTGGTAGAGAACCAACTTCAGGCCATCACCTTGAACCTGGAGCAAGACAGCAGAGGAAAAAAAAAATTTTCAATTCAATTTTATTTTGTTCCCAGAGTTTCTGTTTTGTAAGTCAGACAATATTTTTAACACACAATCATGTGTGGACACCAAATTCTTCAAGAGTGAAGTTAAATGATGAGTCTGATCCAACACTGGGATCTAGCATGATAGCATCTATGTGTATATGTGAGGGAGGGAGGGAGGAAGGAAGGAAGGGAGGATAAGAAGGTATGGAGGGAAGGAAGGAAGGAAGGAAGGGAGGGAAGGAAGGAGGGAGGGAGGAAGGAAGTAAGGAAGGAAAAGAAGACATGAAGGAAGGAAGGAAAAGAGGAAAAGAAGACAGGTAGGTAGGAAGGAAGGAAGGTAGGAAGGGAGGGAGGGATGAAGGATAGGAAGGTAAGGAGGGAAGGAAGGAAGGGAGGATAAGAAGGTATGGAGGGAAGGAAGGAAGGAAGGGAGGGAAGGAAGGAGGGAGGGAGGAAGGAAGTAAGGAGGGAAAAGAAGACATGAAGGAAGGAAGGAAAAAGGAAAAGAGGACAGGTAGGTAGGAAGGAAGGAAGGTAGGAAGGGAGGGAGGGATGAAGGATAGGAAGGTAAGGAGGGAAGGAAGGAAGGACGGAAGGTAAGGAGGGAAGGAAGGGAGGGAGGGAGGGAGGGAGGAAGGAAGGAAGGAAGGAAGGTAAGGAGGGAAGGAAGGAAAGAAAGGAAAGAAAGATGGAAGGAAGGAAGGAAGGAAGGAACTAAGGAAGGAAGGAAGGAAGGTATCTATGTGTATTTACCCTTTAGACCAGTGGCATTTTAAATCATGTCATTTTGAATTATGATGTCATCATGTAACCAATGATTTTCAAAAAATGCACATAGAGATTATGGGTAAGCACGTCAGTTCACATACAAGACAAAGTTGTAAACTCTCAAATTATAATTATTATTTTAAATTTCATGCTTCCATCTATTCTCTTGAATTTTTAAATCGATATCGAATTTTTAAATAGAAAATCGATATTAATTGATGGATCGATTTTTTTGGACACACCCCTATTTCATATTCAATTCACAGTTTGGTATATATCTTGGCTTGTGTACCTTCCAGTTCATAAGGATTATTAGGTTTTTGCAGAGTTAGATTTTTATATGCTCTGGTCTTTGTCCTAGGATGCATGTACTAGGAGGTGTTACGCCTGCATATCTATCTACAAGTCTACTCTCATAATGTCTTCACATTACTACCCTCTGGAACAGTTTTTACCCTTCAGCTGTTAACGAACTGAACTCTCGGCCCTAACCCTATCCCACTGCCCCCACCTCCACCACCCAAATAGCCTCAAGACCTGTTTCTGAAACTGTGCAATAGCTAAATGCACTTTACACATCATCTATGCACTTTAAATGATGAGTTTTTATGTATGCATGTGTACATGGGTATGTGTGTATATATTTTTTCTATTCCTTTTATTTAAGTATGAGATGTGTGTGTGTGTGTGTGTGTGTGTGTGTGTGTGTGTGTGATGACCGAGGCTGGAGCTGTTTTCAATTTCGTTGTATTGACCTCAATGCATTGACAATAAAGACAATTCAATCCAATTACCGTAACACCTGTATTACTGCAACACCTGTATTACCGTAACACCTGTATTACCGTAACACCTGTATTACCGTAACAGTAACACGTATTGCTGTAACACCTGCATTACCGTAAGAGCTGTATTACTCTGACAGCTGCATTACCGTAACACCTGTCATAGAGGTGACCCATTAAAGGGTCAGAGAGTCTCGGTGTGTCTGTGTGTGTCTTGGCGCGAAAAGACGCAGCTGACCGGACTCACCTTGCAGTGCTCCTCGGCCTGCAGGTGCTGCTGGGCCGAAAACTTGACAGTCTGATATAAACCCAGACCTCCTCCGAGTAGGAAAGCACAGCCTAGCACCCTGCCTCCTCCTTCCCGCAGAGAGGACAGCAGCCTGGAGCGGAGCCCCGGCCCGCTTCCGGTACTGTAGCCTCTACCGGACACTCGTGCACCGGCGTTCCCCGCCAAGTAGAAGCCGGTACCGGGCCGGCGGGCCAGCGGAGACTCTAAAAGGCTCCAACCGACCTTACTGAGAGATCTAGCACAGGCTGCAGCCATGTTTGCTTTACGTAAAGATCCCACAATGCACCGCGAGCTGAGGGAGGAGATTAAAGGGTAAGTACACAGTTTTATTTGTCAAGTCCGCATTAAAGCAGCAGTCAGGTGTTAATATGAACAGTAAATATGTTTTCCTCTCTGTAATCAATCATTCCTCTTGTTCATACTGACCAGGGCCGATTTTAAACCCTTTTTAGAGTTGCTCAAGCACAGCTAAATTTAATGTACTTTGGATAGTTCTGTCATTAATATATAGGATATTTCTCTCAGGGTTCATTAACTATCTTAGGCTCCTCTCTGTAGAAATCGGATTGTTTATTCTGAACCATTATTCTAGTAGTAGTATACATTATAGTAGACCACTCTACTAGCCTATGTATTGATGTAATTTACGTTATCCAGTGAAATGAGTCATTTAGCAGAAGGTTGATATACTGACTATTAAATGTGGTTTTCAATGTAAAGTGATGGAGGACAAAATCCACAGTATGTGTAGCTATGTAAAAATAGAAAGAGCATTAACAGAAAGAATAAAGTTATAAGTATATTAGTTCACAAACAAAACAAACAATAGTAGTAAAAATATAGTAACATTAAAAGTGCAAAAGTAATATTGGTGCCGAATGATAATATAGCCTACCTGAGTTATTGCATGGATTATTGAAGTTATTGAATTCCTTTATTAGTCCCACAATAAAGTTGGAGACATATTGTGATTGTGTGCAGAAGTTAAACTTTTTTAAATAAAATATATTAGTATACATTAGTAGGCTATACATAGTATAACATTTTTGTTTTTAATGAAGGAAAATTAGTATTTATTTCTAAGGATCTTTCCAAGATAATTAATCTTTCTTTTTTGTGTGGAATAAACACGTCAGATACATATTGTTATGGAAACTAGAATATTTAACTTACACACATACAGTCTATATAGCTCATAAAGTTACACATGAAGAAGAGAAGGAAGGAAGGAGGAAAAGAAGAAGGAAGAAAGAAAGGGAACAAGGACAGATGAAATTAAAGATGGAAGGAAGAAAGAGAAGACAAAAAGGAAAGAAGGAAGGAACGAAGGAAAAGAAGAGAGACAGGAAAGTGGGCCAGATTGGACCCCTTAGCGGCCAGTTCTGGCCCATGGGCCTCATTATTGACCCCCCCGCACCCCGTCTTAAAGGGTGAATCTATAAAATCATCATAAATGAATTGGGGAGGGGGGGCACGTTGTGTTCACGGACGTCTCTGCGCCTCTCTGCGTCGTGATACGTGCGGTGCGTTCAGGAGCGTCGTTATTCTGAGACGCTCTCAGCAGCAGCGGCGGCGTCTTGTCTTGGTGGAAACGGTGATTCCTCATCAGCCAGCAGCAGCAGCAACAGCAGCAGAAGCAGCATCCATTTAAGCACCAGTGTTTCAGTGGTTAAACCTCCACATCTAAAACCCGGGGACTGACCTCTCTTCTCTGGGATGCCGTCGAGCATCGGCGAGAGGAAAAAAAACCCTTTCCGGCGTGTTTTAATCGAGCGTGACTGCAAAAGGAGCGGAGCTGCGATGGATGAATTCAGGAGGAGACAAATAACGTTTTGATAAATCGGTGCTTGGGTTGAAGCTAAGCTAACGTTAGCAGAAAGCCCCCTCAGCTCTCTCCTGCTGCTTGTTTTTTCCTCCTCCTCCTCCTCCTCTCTCTCTGGTCGCTGACCGCTGTGCTGTTTTTCCTCCATGAATAAACACTCCTTAATGCCTCCTTTTTTATTGATGCCGAGACATGCTGGAGCCCTGTGAGGACATTTCTTTCAAGGATAAAGCATTGAGCTGTCTACTAGCCTCCCTGTGTTAACGCTGGTTAGCTCAAAAGCATCAGTAACATTCTTCTTTTTTTTTTTTTTTTTTTAATTTTCCTTTAATTCTCAAGATGCTTGCAGAGGAGAAGTGTGTCTAAGGGTGAACCTGAAACTCGCATGGATACACTCTCCATGAAGGTCATGATACTGAGAGAATGATCATGCTGGAAAAACAGGTAAGAAACATTTTAGCCAGAGAGCCTCATTTATATTGACACCTGTGCTCATTTGCATATTATAATGAGGCGTTAATCACGTGCTGCGTCCTGCACACCTGCAGAGCTGCTGTTTTTGATTGAAATGATCAATACTTTACTAATGATACTTTCCTCCCAGCTCCTCTCACTGTCTCTACAGCTGCTGCTTTTATATATAAATGCACTTATGTACTTTGCAGTGTGGGAAAGCAACTCACACACATTTACTCCAGTACTCTAGTATTTCTATGTGATGCTATTTTCTGCATTTCAGAGGGAAATATTGTCCTTTATACTCCACTACTTTTATTTTGACAGTCAACAAGCGTTTAAAATGCAACACATTGTTAAACCTCTTTGTCTTTTGATGTTGTACACACTTCATTTTCATTTTGTCAGATGTCTATGAGTTGTTAACAGTGCCACCAAATAACTTCTCACATGGTCAAATTGAGCAGAGATAATCACCAGCACCTTGCCATTTAAGTCTAAAGGTTGCATATTGTTTGTGTGTGCTACACATGATGATGATGATGATGATGATGATGATGATGATGATGCCTAAAATCTTTGGTTTGAAAATGTGGCTGCAAGTTCAATTTGAGATGTTTTGATGAATTTGAAGTTTAATTTCACACAAAACAGAAGAGTTGCAATACTAAATTCTGATTAATAAGAGTGTTATGAGATGTTCAGGTACTGCATGTTCATTTTATTATATTTAATCTGTCTGTGAGTAATAGAAATGTTGTGTCTTTATTAGGAAGTTAAATACATCTAATGATGTCATATATAATAATATATCACTACTTTTACTGTAATACTGCATACTACATCACTCATAATACTGCATACTACATCACTCATAATACTGCAGTACTTTTACTGTAATACTGCATACTACATCACTCATAATACTGCATACTACATCACTCATAATACTGCAGTACTTTTACTGTAATACTGCATACTACATCACTCATAATACTGCATACTACATCACTCATAATACTGCATACTACATCACTCATAATACTGCATACTACATCACTCATAATACTGCAGTACCTTTACTGTAATACTGCATACTACATCACTCATAATACTGCAGTACTTTTACTGTAATACTGCATACTACATCACTCATAATACTGCATACTACATCACTCATAATACTGCAGTACTTTTACTGTAATACTGCATACTACATCACTCATAATACTGCAGTACTTTTACTGTAATACTGCATACTACATCACTATAATACTGCAGTACTTTTACTGTAATACTGCATACTACATCACTCATAATACTGCAGTACTTTTACTGTAATACTGCATACTACATCACTATAATACTGCAGTACTTTTACTGTAATACTGCATACTACATCACTATAATACTGCAGTACTTTTACTGTGATACTGCATACTACATCACTCATAATACTGCAGTACTTTTACTGTAATACTGCATACTACATCACTCATAATACTGCAGTACTTTTACTGTAATACTGCATACTACATAACTATAATACTGCAGTACTTTTACTGTAATACTGCATACTACATCACTATAATACTGCAGTACTTTTACTGTAATACTGCATACTACATCACTATAATACTGCAGTACTTTTACTGTAATACTGTATACTACATCACTATAATACTGCAGTACTTTTACTGTAATACTGCATACTACATCACTATAATACTGCAGTACTTTTACTGTAATACTGCATACTACATCACTATAATACTGCAGTACTTTTACTGTAATACTGCATACTACATCACTCTATGGAGTATTTTTTAATCAATCATTTAATAGTTTATTCTATAAAATGTCAGAAAATGCTGAAAAATGTCCGTCACAAGTTTCCAGACATTTCAGTTTGTTTGTTTTCTCTAATGAAGAGTCCAAAACTCAACAATATATCATTTAAAATGGTAAAAAAACAGAAAGAAAAGCCACAAATAGTCATGTTTAAGAAGCTGGAACCATGATGAGAACATTTGCTGCTTTATAAATGTCACATCTAATGAAGTGATTTATGCAGATCATGCTTCACTTATTTTAATGTTAAAAGCAGCTCAGTGCAGCTACAGGCAGATCTGTGTTACTTCTAAACTGACCTGTTGATTCATTCATGGAGAGTCTGCATCATTCAGGCCTCCATCTAAACTCTTCTTTTTATTATCTATTCAGGTTTTCAAGCTTTTATTGTCATTTCAACACTTGGTCGTTGCAAAGACATAAAAAAAACATGTGTTAGAAATGACACAAAATATAGGAATAAAATGCCATAAATAGCAAATATTAATAATAATGATAAATACTCAAAAAATAATCAAGATAAAAATAGAATAAAATGAATACTTAAGTGTGAAAGTAGCATGTTATAGCAGCAGTGGTGGGAAGGCTGAGTGTACACAGCAGTTTAAACAGTAGTGCAGCTGGTGTGATCATTTAATGTGAAGTAAAATGACAGTAAAGCCTCAAATAATCACAATTAATGTTTTAAAAAAAGATGAGGAAAATAACAAAAATCAAGCTCGAATCAGGCCATTTTCGGCACTTCTTGCTTTATAAACAACTTAAAGAATAAATCAGTTTTCAGTTTAGTTGCTGATTCATTAACCGATCAATCCACCTACTGATTAACCCTCCTGTTGTCCTCGAGTCAAGGAAGGAAGGGAGGAAGAAGGGAGGAAGGAAAGGAGGGAGGAAGGGAGGAAGGAAGAAGGATGGTAGGAAGGACAGGAGGAAGGAAGGGAGGAAAGGAAAGAAGGAAGGAAAGGAGGGAGGAAGGAAGGACAGGAGGAAGGAAGGGAGGAAAGGAAAGAAGGAAAGACAGAGGAAAGAAGGAAGGAAGGAAGGTAGGACGGAGGGAAGAAAGAAGGACAGAGGAAAGAAGGTGGGGGGAGGAAAGAAAGAGAGAAGGAGGAAGGAAAGGAAGGAAGGAGGGGAGGAAAGAAGGAAGGACGGAGGAAAGAAGGAAGGAAGGAAGGTAGGACGGAGGGAAGAAAGAAGGACAGAGGAAAGAAGGTGGGGGGAGGAAAGAAAGAGAGAAGGAGGAAGGAAAGGAAGGAAGGAGGGGAGGAAAGAGAGAGGAAGGAAAGAAAGAGACAAGGAGGGAGGGAGGAAAGACAGATGGAAGGAAGTGAGGAAAGAAGGAACAGTCAAAACAGACAGGGTCAATTTGACCCGGGAGGACGACAGGAAGGTTAATTGCCTATTTGTTCACTTAATTTTTGCAGTATTGGACGAAAATGGTGTGAAATAGTGCTGAAATGATGAATTCATTGATGAAATAGTAATCAGTGTGAGGGTTTGCTGCTATTCTCTATGTGAAGTTATTATAAGCAGATAAAAGAAGCACTCTGGAAACTTCTGGTGGCATTTATCTTTATTTTCTTACATTTTAAAGACGACACAAATTATCAATTAATTGGGAAAATAACCGTAAAGTCAAAACATGGTGTTATTTTTTAAATTTTTTGTAGTTTTATAGTCGCTTCCTCTCGTGATCAGACTCGGCTGCAAACCGGAAACATCCTCATGACCTCTTCTGTCCAAGAACTGTGGGTGACGGAGGGACGGAGGGAGGGAGGTTTGGGTGTGGGGGAGGTGGTGGTGGTGGTGGTGGGGGGGTTTGCTTCCTCTTGTGTTACTCCCACAGCAGCGTCAGTATCCATAAACAAAGGTTGACACATTAATAATACATCACAGCCTCAGAGATAAGAGATATGAGATGTTTCTGCTCAGGAGGAGAAGAAAAATCCTTCAAATCAAATTAATCCATGAATCACTTAACACGAAACAGACCGATGTCAGGGAACAGTTGGGTATTGATTGGCGTAGCAGGTCAGGTGAGGCTTGGAAGCGTCTGTAGATTATAGGTGTCGATGTGTTAGTGGGTCACTATGTGTGTTATCTCTAGACTGGCGACCTGCCCAGGGTGTAGTCCGCCTCGTGCCCAGAGCATGCTGGGATACTTTCCAACCTTCCCGTGATCCTACACAGGATAAGCTGCTATAGAAAGTAGATAGATTGATTGGTTTGTTGGCTTTGATTCAGCAAAAATACACGAAAACCTTTGTGGGTGTGCGTCAGAAATACGACTCTAACCAGGAAGAAGTCTTGTGGACATTCAATCTCTTTTTTAGAAAACAAGAAATACAATACATCCAGTTGATTTGCAATAAAAGAGTGTAGACAAAACTGCAGTTAAGATGCTTAATCCTCCTGTTTACTTTTGTCTTTCTGGGTCAAAAATTGACCTGGCCTGGTTTGACTGTTTATAAATGTATAAATTATCACGCTATTCTGTGTTTGTTTCATTTTAATTTATAACCACAGATTACACATATATTTTTGGAAATGATGGTCAATAAGCCTCATTTTTGAATTAACTGTTGTCCTTTCCAGGTCAAAATCGACCCAACAGGTCAACAGGAGGGTTAAACAGATATTGTATCATCGTAATAATGATAATAATAGTAGTAACTGTATTTGTAAGTGCAGCTCAATGTGCTTGTGTTTTATCTGTCTGCCCACAACACCCACGTTTGTTTGACTCCGACAGTTCATGATTCAAGATTCAAAAAACTTTATTGTCCGTCACATCGTGTCAGGGCTCAAAACTAGCTGTCAGATTCAAACAAACATGTCAGTGGTGTGGAACTTCTTCGGAGTAACTGAGACATAAAACACAAGCCATCTGCAAACTATGCATCGGGAGCATCTGCAAAAAGTTTCAACATGACGACATTGATCGGACTGGAGAGTTAAGACATTACAGCCGATCTCACTAATTGCATAAAATGCAATATATCGGCCGATCCGATATAGCCGATCAGAGCGGCGTAAAGCCAAGTTTCGAGTAAGTGATACCCAATCCTAAACAGAACCACATTCCTGCACATGCTCAGTAGCGTCTGCCTTACACAGAACTACTCTTGAAAACATGATCTCTGTTATTAGTCTTTGGAGCCGTTTCTAAACAAACTAACATGACCGAACTCTTTATAATGAAGGAACATGACACCCAGTGCAGCTCAGAGGCTCATTAAGGTGTTTTTAATGGAGGTCAATAGAGGTCTACAGTACAGAGGAATAAGTTAGTAGATCAGTTCATTGTTGGTTTGAATCCAACCAGAGATTTTTAATAAGAAGAAAAATATAGAAAATAAACAGACTCATCTTTTAAGCAGTGCAGTTGAGGTTTTTTTTTATAACTGAGCTGAAATTTATAAAAGTTTACACCAACAAAACTCATCGCGTAAACACGAGGATTCGGTGTCAAAGGTCACGGCTGAGTTTTGTCTGTGAGGAGGAGCAGGATGAGAGCTGCTGCTTCAGGATGTGAAGCTTCCCACTGACTCTGTTTAAAGGGTCCATTTACCCCTCATCACACACACACACACACACACACACACACACACACACACACACACACACACAAAGCTCTTAAACACTGGATTTCACTGTAAACAACCTCTTCTTATTCTTCGTTTCTCTCATGCACGCAAATCCTGTTTCCTCTCACTGGTATTATTCATGTTTATCCTCTTTTTGAAACATTTATTTGCCTTTTCCCCCCCTCCCTCCCTTCTCCACTATTGTAGGAATTGTACGGCCGCAGCGTTCAGATAAAGCTGTGAGCTTTTCCGTTGCTGCCACGGCGCTCCATTTTCTGCCCGCTTGCTCCAGAAACCGCTCGCTCTCTCGCTCGCTCTTGAAGCTTGACTTCACTCCAAGCATATCTGACTTCTTTGTCTGATGGAATGTGACAAGAATCAGAGATTTTTTTTTTCTCTCCCCCCCGCTTCAGTTTTTAGTCCCGAGGGGGGGTGGTGGGATTTTTCTTTTTTTCTTTTCATTTTCAGAAGCATTAGTTGTGTCTGTGTGTGTGTGTGTGTGTGTATGTGTGTGTTTGTGTGTGGTTGTGTGCGTGTGTGTGTAGGAGAAGGAAAGGCTTGTCCTTGAAAACCTCTTGTCAGATTGTTGAGTAGCAAAGTGCAGCAGCGGTGTAACATTTCGACTTGTTGCCGAGTGTTTCCCTTTTTTTTCTCCTCAGCTGTTTGTCCCGATTTGTTGTTTTTTTGTATTTTCCAAATCTGCTCTTCAAGGCCGACTGTCCACGTTTTGTAATTTCCAAGTGACCGGATCAGATTTGTGTGCGTGTGTGGGGGTTTTTTTTAGACACTGTAATCATTTGCAGGCATGCTCACACCGACTGAAGGCTGAAGTTTTTTTTGTTTTTTTTTCCACTCAGAGACTCTGAAGTCAGACTCTTTATAGATTTTAGATGTTTTTTTTCCCATGCGCGGTATGAAACAGGCCGTGGGCGACAGAAGAGGCATCTAATCGCTTCATCTGTCTATCCACCGTACTGATACAAGGAGGTGTGATAGAAAAAAAACAAAACAAAACACTTGACATCTAAGCACGGGTGAATCACCTGCAGATGAATCACACAAATCTACATTTTCCTGCATAGACTTGAAGAAAACAGCTTCCAACTGCACAAAAACTTTAGATTTAAAGGTGCAGGTGCATCATCTTGTAGAACAGATTGGACAGAAATAGAATATATTGATCATAAGTGTGTTTTAATTAGTGTATAACCCCATAAAAATGAGAACTGTTGCGTTTTCGTTACCTCACAATGAGCCCTTTATATTTAAATAGGGAGCTTGACCTCTTCTACACAGCCCACCATGTTTCTACGGTAGCCCAGAATGGACAAACCAAACACTTTCATGTTTTTTGTGAGTTTCTCAGCCACTGTAAGGTCTTCTACTTACCTGGAGGAGGAGGGGAGGGGTATTCAGTCGGTTGCAATCTGCTACCTCACCACTAGATGGCACTAAATCCCACACACTTGTCCTTTAAGCAGCCTGAGTGCACAGCATGTTATGAACTCAAAGGTGAAGAGGCAATACTTTCATACACCTAAAAATGTAGTAGAATTGAATAATCACTGATATTTTGCTCAAATATATTAACATATATTTTCTATTATCTTCTCTGTTTAACATGACAATTACTGGTCAACTCTCAGCAGTTAAATTTCACTTTCTAAAAACTTGAAGGAAGCACATTTCCCCTTTTTTTGAGATTTGCTTTTTAAAAGTTCCCTTTTTCTGTTTTGGTTCTGTGAGTCAGCAAAACTCAATGAATGCAACAATAAAATCATTATCGGCAGATTAAGAAATAATGATAAGAAGCTTTAACTGCAGCCATATGCCTTACTTTCATTTATTTACCCCACAAGGTGTTGATAGATTATTTTAAAGGGTTGTGAGATGATAAGACATCAAAAAAAACAACTCTAATTTTAATTTTATTTATTGTGAATTTCTGTATTTGATCTCTTTAGACCTCTAAAAGTTATTAAAATAAAACAAAATAAGTCCTCTTTCGTTATAGTGCAACATGTGACGAGGCCTCCCAGGTAGACTTTGCTTTATTTTTATGGGGATCGGGAGCCATAAAGGTCAGGGAGTCACTGATTTACAGTATATAACATTAAACTTTTGACCTTTTGAGACGCGGGTGGTTTCTCCACTGAAGCAGCTTCACAATAGAACAAAAGCTTCCAGCTGTGGTGACAAAACAGGAGATAATATCTGAGCTCAGCAAACATCCAACTGCACGATTGTCACTGCACAGATCTCAGATTGAATTATTTGAGTTACACCTGTCTACATCTAACAGTCGCCTATGATGTTGATGAACTTATTGGCTGTAAAACACCTCATCATCATCATCATCATCATTATCTTCGGTGTTTTCTTGAAGAGGCTTTTAACCCCGTCACACGAGGGTTTAAATGTCGCAGTCACGTGTTGCAGATGAACTGACCTCCTGCGTACCTGCACCGCCCGTCCTGTCTTTGTCCCAGAGTCCACACAGGAAGCCAACCTGCGGGTTCCAGTCTGGCTTCCTGTCCTGGCCGGGTATCTGTAGGGAAAAAGAAGAGGGGAGGGAGGGAGAAGTAGGAGGCGAGGAAAAGGAGGAGGAGGAGGAGGAAGAGGAGGGGGGTGGGGGGGGGAGTCTTATGTAGCCCTATGAAGAGCCGGCTTTGCCTCCCTGTTTCCATGACAACCGCTCTCCTACAGTATTCAGCTGTGGGACGGCCTCTGCATCTGAAAGCAGTTCCCAGTGGTGTTTCAGGCCCTCTTTCCCCTCGGCTACACTCTCTCCTTCTTCTTCTTCTTCTTCTTCTTCTTCTCCTTCTTCTTCTTCCTCTACTTCTACTGTCTCTGTGCTGTCTTTCTTTTTTTTTTTTTTAAATCTTTACACAGTTTGCATCTGAATCAGGACTGAATTCTGCCTCTTCTTTCCCTTTTTAAAATTACCCAAGACTACCGGCTCGGACTTGGAGCCAACACACACTTAAAATATTTATACCAGCTGTTCTTTTAACGTGCAAATATTAGCCGAGTGAAAGGAGATGTAAAAAAAAAGGAAAAAAAGTGATGCTGTTTGCTCAGTTCGTCGGATCATTGTGGTTTTTTTTTTTGTTTTGCAAGAGATTCCCTTTTAAAAGACTCGGTTAATAATTACACAGTGTGGAGGTTTGCTGAGTTTTTTAGTACATTTGCACGACGATGATGAAACACAAAGAGCAGAGAGTTGAAGTAAAAGCAGATAAAAAACAGGACTGGTGTGATGCAGTTTGGTGAGATAAGGAAACCTCAGAGGCTTTCAAAAACAAAAACAAACCAGAAAAGAAAAAAAAAAAAAAAACAACAACCGCTGACACGTTTTCACAGCTCTGAGTCTGTGAGATTTCATGCTGCTGTCAGGTCAAAGCACAAACTTACTTCCTTTCTATCAAGGTTTCAGCCATTTGGGGTAAAAGCCGTGTGACCTACATACTATATGACGAGGCTAGAGACTTCACTTTGACTGGAAATGTTTTGCAGGAGGCTGTTTTAGGTCTTCGGGTTCAGGCTGTAACGGCGATGAAAGAGAAGAGGGTAAAAAAAAAAAAAGTCAAAATGTCAATATTGACTCAGGCTGGAGAAGGAAGATGCTTGTGATGGCTGCTGTGGGGAATCCCTCACCTACACACAACAGACAAAAACATCTGTGACTTAATACAGACTGAAAATCGTCCTACGTCTCCTGTAGAGGTTCAGTCTGTCACTTTACTGTGTGTTTGTGTTGTTAGTTTTTCCTCAAAGCTCAAAGGAGTTTGACTGAAGTGCTGCAGTGTTGTTTGAAAGCTCATAAAAAATGAAATATGAATTGATCCGGCGCTGCACGTCAAACTAGATCAACATCAAACCGAAGCGTGAGGCCCATGACATGCCTGCTTTTAACCAATAGGTGTGTGTATCAGTCCTCTGCATTGTACCTAGGACTGTGTATCAGTACTCTATATCTTTATGGTATTGACAGAATTGAATCGACACTAAGTGGTATCGAAACCTGTGAATCATGAATCGGACTGTAGAGATTGTTTAAAAGAATCATTTTGGGTCTTCGTAACTTTTGATGGGATAATATTTGACCTGTTACGGATCAGTGACTCGCAGCCTTTTTGTGATGGGCATATTTTCCCAGCTTTTGACATTTTTCACATTAATTAACTAATCAGTAGGACTGGGTATTAGTACTTCATACCCTTTAAGTTATCAACTGAAATAAATCCATAGTCAAAGTCAGCTTTATTGTCAATTCAATCACATGTACCAGACATACAAAGGAATCAAGAAGACGTTTCTCACTATGCAACGGTGAAAACAGATAAAGTACACAGGCACAACAGATAAGACATTTACTAATAATAAAAATAATATATATACATACATATATATATATATATAGCAACATAGCAACATAGCAAGTAGTATTGAACGTCTCCCATCAAATGATACCTGCAATCGATCCTTTTTGCACCCTGAGCTAAAACATATGACTCTTTGTACGGACTAACAAAATCAATCTTCGATTTAATGCGACATGTGATCAGCCCATTGCCACAGCAGCTACAATGTGGAGGAGTGGTGGCATTTTATGCAATTGAATGCTTCTGTTCCCATGATGGGTACTCAGTTGGTATCAGTATCACTTTAAGGGTACTTGGATTGGTACTGGCAAACAATGTCCAGCCCTAATTGTACCTGTGCAATGATTCAATGCACAATCTCATAGTCTTATTTGATTTTGTTTTTTTGATCTTTGGCTTGGTGCTTAAAATCTCCTCATCTTTACTCTCCTTTTTTTTCTTGACTTTGCAGCAGGTGATGGCTGAGAGCAGGTGGGAGAAATGTACAGCTGGTAATTAGTCATTGTAATGAAGACAGTAGCTAAGTTAACAGAGTTTAGAGCATCACAAACACAATAGATGGATGGATAGATGGATAGATAGACAGGTAGATAGATAGATAGATAGATGTAGGTAGATAGATAGATAGATAGATAGATAGATAGATAGATAGATGTAGGTAGATAGATAGATGGATAGATAGATAGATAGATAGATGTAGGTAGATGGATAGATAGATAGATAGATAGATAGATAGATAGATAGATAGATAGATAGATAGATAGATAGATAGATGGATAGATACTTCATTTGGGAAGTTTGTCTTAGACTCTGCAAAGAAATGCTGGCAAATGCAAATGAGAGAAAATGCTGACAGCAGCACTTCATCAACTTCACCCATCCAGACGTTAACGCAGCGTTTTACACACTGGTGAATTTGCATGAAAATCATGAACTAAAATCACGACTATAAGAGGAAATACAGTATGTAGAAATGTCTGCTGGCTGTTGCAGAGCAGAGTCAAAGAGAGGCCAGACGGTAGATTCACACTAAACAACAGCAGCGCTCAGACGTGTGACTTCTGCACACCTAAAGTGACAATCTGACATTTTCATATTCGTTAATGATTCATCCTCCTGCGCTGAAGCTGCTGCGACGGTTCAGGACAGGAAGTGATGCGACTCTGTTTGAATTTGCATCACATTAGAGGAAGTTGGACAACAGAATAACACCTTGTTGCCACAGCAATGTGTGTAACAGAAACTTGAAATGATTGGCTGATTTGAATGAAACTGTAGAAGATATTACATGATACTTTTCTATTTAACATGAGTAAATCTGAGTTTCTGAATATATTGAACTTGTACTGTTGACATTAGTTAGCGGGGCTTCTTCTTCCCGGCCTTTTAGTAGCATAGTCTTTATTAGCACATTACTGCAAATAACAACATGGAATAGCAGAGATGGGAAGGTTACTTTGGAAATGTAATAGGTTACAGATTACTAGTTACTCTATTTAAAATGTAATAAGTAATGTAACTATTTCAATGACTTCATCAAAGTAATGTAACTTATTACATTTGATCACTTTTCTAGTTTTCTAACCAATGTTTTCAGCTGTTAGGGTAAATGTTCCCTCCATCTGTCCTTCCTTCCTCCCTTTCTCCCTTCCTTCCTTCCTTCGTTAGTGTTCCCGTTAACCCTCCTGTTGTCCTCGAGTCGAGGAAGGAAGGGAGGAAGTGAGGAAGGAAGGAAGGAAGAAAAGGAGGGGAGGAAGGTAGGAAGGAGGGAGGGAAAGAGAAAGGACAGAGGAAAGAAGGGAGGAAAGAATGGAAAAAAGGACAGAAGGAAGGAAGAAAGGGGGGTGAAGGAAGGAAAGAAGGAAGGAGGGAAGGAAAGGAGGGAGAAAGGAAGGAAGCATTTCTTATAAAGCAACATTTATCTCTCATTTGAAAAGGTATTCATTAGTTCATGTAGATTTTGGAATATAAAATAAAGATATTTGATAGAAAAAGTCAAAAGTCACGATTTATTCACTAAATATTTTTTTTTAAATTGATTTCAAAGATTTAAAAACAGCACTATATGTATTCAGTAACATGTTAAATATTTAGAAAATGGATTACAGTTACATTTATTTTATAATTAAACTACATGAGGCTGTTGGAACCTGCTCACCAAACTTAAATAAGATGGGACTTGAATGCAACATTAGCATGAACAGAGAAAAGAGCTCCAGCTAATAAAAGAGTCATCATCAACAATCGAGACGAAGAAGAAGAAGAAGTAACAGAAGTGCTTCCAGTGTTTGATTGACATGTTGGTCTGTGTGCAACAACACCATCAAACATTTAATAAGACTCCATCACAGCAGCTGGGAGGATTTCTCAGCCTCACACAAGATATTTACAAAAGAAAAACAATTTTTCCGATGAGAACTGGTGACCTGCCAAACGTCTGGTTTCACTTTTTAGCAGCGACATTAATGAGGAGGGTGGGTGTTGTTGGGGGGTGTTGGTGTGTGTGTGTGTGTGGTGGTGGTGGTGGAAGCTGATTCATACATCAGTCACCGTGCTTCATCTTTAATAAGCTCGCACAGACAGTCTGGCACTACAGGAGCAAAACAGAGCCGGTCTTTCTCTCTTGATTAAATCGCTGCAGCATAATGAAGCAGAAGAGAGTCAGACGGGCAAAACTCAAAACCCCCTCTTGTGTACCTGCTGCATTTCATTAGGCAGTGTTGTTTTTTTGTTTTTTTTCTTTCTTTTCTTTTTGTCGTGTGTGTGCATGTAGCGCTGTGGTCTGAGCACTTCTTGAGCTTGTTTGAACGTTACAGAGCCGAGAGAAAGAGGAGAACACGCTGCTGCTGCTGCTGCTGCTGCTGCGGTCGTGGCATAACAGCTGAGCGTTGGGCAATACCTCCACAAGACGTAAAGACGAGAGAGCAGCTGCTGACAGTTAAGACGTTCCCTGGTGAGGGAGGAAAGGAGGGAGCAGCAGCAACAGCAGAAAGAGGAGGAGGAGGAGGAGGAGGAGGAGGAGGGAAAAGACGAGAAGAGAGAGGGAGAGGAGGGAGGGAGGGAAGGAAACAAGGGGAGTGCAGGGTTTGTTGGTGGCTGGGAAGAAGAGGAGGAAGGAGGTGGAAGGGTTCCTCTTTTTTTTTTCTTCTTCTTTCTCTGAGACGGATTCCTCACAGTCTTCAAGTGAGAGGCAGCAAGCGAGAGAGAGAGAGAGAGAGAGAGAGAGCAGCCAGCTGTGGGAGTTCCTCCTTCATATTTTTTTTTTCTCTGGTTTTATTTTTGTTTATTTTTTTAATATAATTTATTCCCGTGGTGTATGTTTATTTGGGGCGGCCGATGCTGGCTGCGCCGTGCAGCATGGAAACCAAGTCTCTGTTCAGCCTTCACAGAGCCCTCGCTCAGCCTGTCAAGATGTGCATGTTCGATTTCCCCGTCACCATCCTGGACGACCTGGTGAGCTCGATACGCCGCCGCCGCTGCTGCTACACCGCAGAGAGAGAGCAGGCTGTGTGTGTGGTGTGTGTGTGTGTGTGTGTGTGTGTGTGTGTGTGTGTGTGAGACCACGAGTGCATTCAGATACGTGCTTGTGTGCATGTCTGTAAGAATACATTAAATTCTAATGTAATTGCATATGTGTTCGCAAAGTGTGTCTCTGTGCACGCATGAGAGCTGATGCACATACAGCATTACTGTGGGGTACTTTAAAGTATTTATTGTGTGTGTGTGTGTGTGTGTGTGTGTGTGTGTGTGTGTGTGTGTGTGTATGTGTGTGTGAAAGCAGGTTGGTGTGTGTGTGTGTGTGGGCTGCATCAATGCTATACCATCATTACACTCACCTAAAAAAGTGTTCAGTGTATATTTTCATGCATTTTTGTCTTACAATGCACAAAATATGTTGTGTCGTCACTTTTTATAATTTATATATCAACATAATAATCAGTCATGAAGAGTTGCGGATACAAGTGTGTGTGTGTGTGTGTGTGTGTGTGTGCAGTGCCGCAGTGTGAGTGTTTAATTGCAGTTTTGTGCAGACTATCAGCTGGATGTATGTGTGTATTCTTGTGTAGGATAGAAAGAAACTTTAAGTCTTAGCACACTTTACAGGAAGGTTATTACACATAAAAACCACATGAGAGTTCAATAAGAATAAAAAAATGTAAATTAAAGTGAAAGCTGGGCCGAAGTGTTGCGGTCGCATCTTATCCTCGTACGATCTCGAGTGTCAGTGCACACACTCTGAGATAAGCAGTGTGTTTCCATCAGTTTGTTTTAATGCTAACTTTCCATTTGTGCATAAAAACAAAAAAAACCCAAAAAAGAGTCGAGAATTAAAATGTGAAGGGTCACGATGATTAAACTCATATAAAAATGACGAAAATGTTCTTTTTTATATCAGATTATCTTCACTTTTTCTTAATTTTCTGCAATTTTGGCTGTTTTAGTTGTGAAATAATGACCAGATTTGCCTTTTTTTAAATTTTTATACATATCTTTTAAGGCTGAGCTGTTGATATTGAACTTATTACGGATTATAAACTCTGTGGATGCTTTAAGTTTCATATTAATATTATTTAAATGAGCTGTAAATGTTGATCGGAGCCCCAAAAAAGGGTCTTGAGTTAAGGAAGGAAGGAAGGAAGGAAGGAAAGGAGCCAGGACTACTTGGTGGCTGTTCAGAGAGTTTTAGACTGAGGTGGAAAAGTTGTTGCATTGATGAACACGCAAAATAAATGATGTCGTACATGAATCATGTGACAGAAACACGATGAGGCCGATACATTAAAACTAACAGAAATGTCATTAAAGCGTTTCCATCGTTTGACCTTTGACCTCCGCTCTTTTAATGGCGTCGTCTCGTTGTGGAGAATTAGCGCCACCTGCTGTTTATCTCCTTATATTCACATAACAGCAGTGGATGATGGATGGATGATTAATTCACTTTTTTTTGGGGGGGGGGGGGGGGGGATTTATAGGGAATTTGGCTAAAAGTTGCTCAACATTTGGATTGACTCTTGGCTAATGATAATATATATATGTCTGTGTGTGTGTGTGTGTGTGTGTGTGTGTGTGTGTGTGTGTGTGTGTAGTTTATTTTTTATATATTTAACCTTTTATTTAACCAGGTCTGTAGATTTTAGTGGGGAGACACAACCAAAACGTGCAGTGTGAAATTTGTGTCGCAGACTCATCAATTCTGAGGAATATGAGTCACACGTAATACGACATTTTAAAACAATTACATCCCCTTTTTTTTAAATGCTTGAATGACTGATATGAGGACAGCGTCTACAAGTTTCCTCTGTGTTGTCATTGTAATTGTGAAAGTGTCATTTGAAGTTGATTTTTGCTCATTTTTGTAGTTTAACCATAGACTGTATAAAAGAAATGGACGTAACATCGGTGGTGTCACCCATTGGTTTGTGGACTGCTGCTCGGAAGCCAATAGTTTCGAATCTAGGCAGCGCCATCTTGAAAATTTCAGGTGCATGCTGGGAAAAATAAAAACACGGATTCTACTTATATGGACTAGAGGCGGGGCCATGGGCGGAGCGGGAGGTTGCTATGGTTGCGAGGGCTGGATCTCGAGGACATTGGTCAATCAACCTGTCAATCAGGACGTAGCCACGCCCTAATGCATACCCTGCTTTATCGTCAAATATAAAATCAGGGAGGCCAAAATGTCCCAAATGAACATCATACTGCATTGAAGAAGGCTTTAAACTAGCGATTGAGACCATAAACACATTTTGAAAACGTTTACTGAGGTTAGAAATCAAGTGAGAAGTTGGTGAATTCTCCATTGACTTGTATAGAGACGGTCGCCCCCTGGTGGCCTTTTGATAGAATGCAGCTCTAAGTTACTTCCGCGTTGGCCTCATTTCAGAGGACCGGAACTCCCCACCTGAGTTTAATAAGCAGTTTTTATAATCTGTCATTGTCTTTTTCACCTCGTTTTGACTCTCGGGGTTTCAAACTAACCTCTCATGTCGGTGCGATTTGAGGCTGTTTGCTTTGCCTGAATCACACCTCCGCAGCTGCAGAGAGGGTCAGGTCTGTTGGTATCTGTCAGGTTGTTCTCACCTGGTCACATAGACGGAAGTAAAGAGGAAACACAGTCAAACTTTATCTATATAGCAGCTTTTAATATAGATTAATGTTGTTCAAAGTGCTTCACTGGTGATTGACAAGCTGATAATAAGACAGAACGAGTGACAACATAAAGAAAAGGAACAAAAACTAAAGAATGGATTGAGACCGATGCACACAAGAGAAAATAAGAATGATAAAAATGTTAAAAGATATAAAATTTAAAATGAAATAAATATGAGAAAATTAGAAATAAAGACATAAAGAGGTCTTGGTGCTAAGAGTGAACACAGCCTTCATTCAGCTATGTGTGTGTGTGTTTGTGTGTCAGGATGTGTGTGTTTGGCTGTGTGTATATGTGTTGTTGTTTGTGTGTTGGTCTGTGTGTTTGTGTGTCAGGATGTGTGTGTGTATGTGTGTTTGGCTGTGTGTTTGTGTGTGTGTGTTTGTTTGTGTGTTGGTCTGTGTATTAATGTGTTTGTGTGTCAAGTTGTGTGTTTGTGTGTTTTGCTGTGTGTATTTGTGTGTTGTTGTTTGTGTGTTGATCTGTGTTTGTGTGTCAGGATGTGTGTGTGTGTTTCTGTGTTTGGCTGTGTGTATTTGTGTGTGTTGTTGTTTGTGTTTTGGTCTGTGTGTGTGTGTGTGTGTGTGTGTGTATTTATGTGTCGTGATGTGAGTATTTATATGTGTTTGTGTGTCAAGTTGTGTGTATGTGTGTGTCGGGCTGTGTGTTTATTTGTGTGTGTGTGTGTGTGTGTGTGTGTGTGTGTGTGTTAGTGTGTGTGGAGCTGCCATTGCCACCATCACACCCGGCAACCGTCTCCGTGCAGACGAGGCCGTGCCCTTTGATATTCTGACATGTTTGGTCGTGTCTGTAGAAATCTCTCGGCGCCTAATGAACGTGTTCCTGTTTCAGCTCATTAACGAATCCCGAGCCTCCGAACAATAAAGAGACACAACGGCAGAACTCCCAACATTTGATTCCTGGGAGAGTTTTACTGAAATGTGAAGAAGAGACTGAAGTGTTTTTCACTGTACTCTCTTTAAAATGGTTTAATTTATTAATATTTTTCTGTATTTTAAATCTAAAGTTCTTCTTCTTTTGCGTTTGCCCCCCGTTTTGCTTTTATTAACCATTTAAATAAATGACACCAGCTTTTATGTTTTTGGGGCTCTACTGATGCCCTCAGGACTATATGATATAAACAAACCATTATCTATCTATCTATCTATCTATCTATCTATCTATCTATCTATCTATCTATCTATCTATCTATCTATCTATCTATCTATCTATCTATCTATCTATCTATCTATCTATCTATCTATCTATCTATCTATCTATCTATCTATCTACCTACCTACCTATCTATCTATCTATCTCAACTGTAGTGCTGTCTTTGATTATCACAGCTCATGAAGCAAAGTTTAAATGTGGAATAATCAAGTGTTGAACAGTAAATCGATGATTGTCAATCAACAGAAAATGAATAGTTGATTAAAGGTTTTGAGTCTTTTTTTTTTTTTAAGGATTAAAGAAAAAAAAAAGTAAAATTCTTTCGTTCCAGCTCCGTAAATATGAACATATTCTAGTTTATTTTGTGCTCTTTGATAATAAAATGAATATCTTTGCGTCCCCAGTTGAGCAGTTTTGCTTTTATTAGCCATTTAAATGAAACCAGCTCATATATTTGTGGCTTCTACAGTAGTTATCTTACATCTTCTGTCGTGCTGTCTTTGATTTTAGAGCTGCAACGGTAAATTGATGAATGCATTTGTCAATCAACGGATAATTCATTGCCAATAATTGAATATCTTTGGGTTGTGGACAAAATGAGAAATTCAAGGATGTCATCTTAGGCTTTGGGAAAGAATTACTGATATTTCTCACCATTTTCTGACATTTTATGAACAAACAACTAATCAATTCATTAAGAAAACTATCAACAGATTGAAAGATAATGAAAATAATCATCAGTTGCAGCCATAATGAGAACAACCTTGTGCAGAAACTGTTGTGTACTTTTTGGACCCCTCAATTCCAATACAGGGAAACCAATTTTATTGTCGATACTCATGTGTTATTCCCTTTGTGGCAATGATTTGATGAAGTCCCTCTCCTGTTTGAACACATTTTTCCAGTTTGATGAGGAAGAATGTGACTGGTATGCATAGATATGTGATACAGACCACATCAAAAGAAAGACAAAGCTCCACTAACACTAAGAACTTTATTAATAGACCAACTTAATGACCCTGTTGAAGGCCACAAGCCGAAACATGTTGGTCTATTAATAAAGTTCTTCTATACTACAAGTGTTTACTGGAGCTTTGACTTTCTTCAGACTTGTCCCCCTTCTCTGTGCACCTTGGAAGTAGGTTGTACCAGAAACCTCCAACCAGTGTTTCTACAAACCTCATCACTCACCATCAGTGCTGCACCGAGGCACTGAGGCTGTTGTGGCTGAATGGGAGGAAATCCCTGCAGCCACATCTGGTGGAAAACCTGAGACCAGAAGAACTGAGTCTGTTAGCAGCAGACTAACACCTTTCCTTGTTTGTTTGGGTTCTACTACATTGATTGTTTCTTCTTCTTTGAAAAAGTCTGTGTGGAGATTTAGCTTAATGCATCACCTGAACATTCATGTGCAGGTTTATAGTAGGACCTTTCTCAGGCTTTGAAGCTTTGGCAGCAATTATTGTAATTGTTCAGGGTCAAAAATGTATTATAAAAATGGACTGTGGTTCAGGAGGTAGAGCGGTCGTCCTCCAATTGGAAGATTGGCGGTTCGATTCCCAGTCCACATGTCGATATGTCCTTGGGCAAGACACTTAACCCCAAATTGCTCCTGTTGTTGCGCCAACGGTGTATGAATGAGAATGAATGGTTAAATTCCTCCTGATGAGCAGGTTGGCACCCTGCGTGGTAGCTCCTGCCATCAGTGTATGAATGTGTGTGAATGACATGTAATGTAAAGCGCTTTGAGTAGTCGTAAAGACTAAAAAGGCGTCATATAAGTACAGTCCATTTACCATATTCGTATGTACAAGTCTTGCTAACATTAGTCATAGCCAATTGAAAGATTGGCGGTTCAATTCCCGGCTGATCCAGTCCACATTGGGCAAGATATTTAATCCCAACATTGCTCCCAATGGCTGGAGGCAATGGTTAGCTTCCTCCTGATGAGCAGGTTGACTCCCTTGCCATCAGTGTATGAATGTGTGTGAATGGGTAAATGTGACATGTAGTGTAAAAGCGCTTTGTGTGGTCAAAAAGGCTAGAAAAGCACCATATAAGTACAGTCTGTTTACCATTTATTTGACTTTAACTCGTTGTAGAGTTGTGATGTCCACGTTTCTTTTGGTTTATCTGGCATTCAGCTTTTTGGGATGATCTTCACCAATCTTTGGAGTTATTTTAGATGCTTGAAGCGTTTTAGGACATCACACCAAAGCTGTAGTCACATGACCCATGACATTGCATCGGTCTGGTAGACAAGATGAGATATATATATTTATATGATACTGATTTTGTTTGGACAGCATGGTGTTGAAAGAATCTTATGGCGCTTTTCCACTACACAGTTCCAGCACGACTTGGCTCGACTCGACTAGACTCGTTTTTTTTTTGCGTTTCCATCAGGGATAGTACCTGGTACCTGCTACTTTTTTAGTACCTGCTCTGCTGAGGTACCAAGCAAGCCGAGCCGATATTAAATGTGATGTCAACACACTGCTGGCCGCTGATTGGTCAGAGAGTCTTCACTGGAAGAGTCATGAGCCGAGTCGAGCTGAGTAGTGCTGGAACTGTGGAGTGGAAAAGCGCCATTAGAGGCCTCGAAGCATTGGGACCGGCACTACTTTATAGATTGTAAAACTGCCCTCCTTCATTTCATGTGGTATTAGCTTGTGAACTCAGTGCGACCGCCACGAAGAAACTGTCCACCTGTGGGAAACACTGAGCATGTATTTAGTGCCGAGTCCTTCATGAGATCCTGCTGAAATCACATCTGTTTCCATGTTTGTATGTACTTATATGAACTTGATTCTCCCTGTTCTGACCCCGAACAGCTTTTTTATTTAACCACATCTGTAAAGCCAAGTCGGGCTAAACTGCTGCACGAAACATGTTCTTACAATAATATTTAATCAGATTTGACACTCTGCTGTGCTGTCAGTGTGAGACGGGAGATCTGCTGTCAGCTGTTTGCTCTTAGCTCTCTCTCTCTCTCTCTCTCTCTCTCTCTCTCTCTCTCTCTCTCTCTTTCCGTCTCTTTGCTTCAACACCTGATTGTGTTTCATGTGGCCTGAATTCCTTTTTTCGAGGTCAAACGAAAGCCGCTCGCTCTCATGTAGTCATAAACCAGTCAACCAGTCTGTAAAAACAGTCGTGGTAAAATCGTCTGTGGCTGTGCGGGAGTCTGAGAAATGAACCGCTGATGATGATCTCATGGTGATGTCATCGAGGGTTATCTCAGCGCAGGCTCGGGAACAGAAATATATCTGTTTGGAGTTTGAAGGATGTTGGTTGTTCAGGCCTGGAGGCTCTAATGAAAAGAATGCTTTTTGGTGCATCATGGGAAATGTAGTATCTAGGGGTTTTTAGTGCATTATAGTACATTTAGAGGAAATTTGAATATCTCAGCTTGATTATGATTGATCACAAGCTGCTCTGGGATCGAATTTTTTGTTGGCCTCTATTGACTACCACTATAGATCTACAACTGAAATGATTGGTTGATTGATAGAAAATGAATTGTCGACCTTTTTGCCTGCTGATGAATAACTGAGGTAATCTTTAAAGAAGCTTCTGGTAGCAGCGTCTCACATGTGAATATTTGTTTTCTCCGATTTTCATGATAACATCTTGTTCTGCTTTTTGACTGTAGGTCAAACAAAAGAAGGCGTCTGAATAGGTTAACTTGGGCTTCAGGGAGTAATTATTATTCATGGCGTTATTCACACTTTTCTAACATTTTATACACTGAACAATAAATACATTATTTGGTTTCAGCCTTACAAGACTCCTATGATGGAATAATATTATTTTGCTGTCTGTTTTTTGTGTCCAGTTTGATGAAACACAACTTTATAACAAATTAGCTCAATATAAACAGCAATATTAAAGTCCATCTTCAAGACCAGGACCATAAAGTGGAGGATGGAGGTTCTTTATTAGTAAGAATTCAACATTAATCAAATTATGTGGCTTAAAATGACATGGAGTAAAGTCAGGCTTTTGGCTTTTCTTGACTGAACACTAATATATATGAATCAGTAAAGATGTTTTTCTCTTTTATCGACATATTTCAATCAAAACTACATTTTGACCATTAGAATGAATTCATGTTGTCAAGCTACTATATATTGTTCTTGTGATTTCACTTTATTATTAAGTTTATAGCAGCTGGGTGATAATTTAAAATTCATATGATGGAAAAATTAGGATACCAGTCTGAAAGCAGCATAGTTCATCTTTAGTCATTAAAAAAAAAACAGTGTTTATGTAACAGGTTGGAAAGCATTGAATTCTGACAGAGTTGTTTATGACCAATTATGGGAAAACTTGGGGGAAAAAAGCAGATAGAAGAAACTCAGCTCAACTTCTCAGCTGTCAAACTGTCGCTCTAAAGGAAATGAATAGACGTCTGCAGACTTGTTGATAATGTTCACTGTGAATGTTCAGCAAGCAACAATACTCTGAGGAACTGAACTGTTTTATCACAGCGTCAACATCGACAAAAGTAGTTGTTATTCACAATACTTAATTGTAGAAACATAAATGAAGATCAACAATGAAATCCTGACTTAAACAACCACTTATATTTATTTGTAGAGCTGCAACTAACAATCATTTTCAAGTTTTTTTTTTATCCATAACCTTTTTTGTGTAACTTTTGTCTATGAAAGGTTAAAAAAACAGTGGAAAAAAATGGCTTTTATAACTTCTCAGAGCCGATGGTGACGCCTTCAGTTTTTCTAGTTTTGTCTGCCTGTTGAAAAGCTGAAACTAGACTATATTTAACCTTTATGTGTGGAAAGATGACTGAAACTGGTATTTGAAACATCAAGTTGAAAATTAATATAACATTAAGAAATCATTGTGGCTCTATACAATTGCACTCCTGCCTCTGGTGTTTATGATATCTGATGTTAAACGTGGTCAAAGTTCCAAAACTTGAGGTGCACGTTTGTAAAAATGCTGCCTGCATGTCAAATACCAGGGTTTCACTCTACTTTGAACACTTTGTTTGCAAAATTGCCTCCACTTCCTCTTTGTGAAGACGTCAGGTTGTTTCCAGCCTTGGTTGCTAAGGTCGTTGCTAAGGTATTTCCATGTGTTGTTTGTGTTGTCTTACTCTTGGATTTCAGATTTTATTTGGGCTCCAACATGTTCGGATGTATTTTTGAAAAGTTGACATTTGGAGCAAAGAAGGAGAAAAGTGAAGTGAAATCCTGCTGCTATAGTTAAAGACACAGAAGGGCATGAAGGGCCAGTCTAGGATCAATAAGGAGTTTTTAACTGGAAATCATGCAAAAACTATTCCAGTAGAGCTAGAAGATAAATATAAACATGTAAATGCAGAATATGTCCCCTTTAAATCTGTTTAATTCCAATAACATGCAGGTTTCCTTTCAGGCAGTAAGTGTACTGGTTGTCCTGTACTTGGTTGTTTCAGTCTTTACACCATCACATAACAACAGCTGTAAAGACTTAGCAAATAATCCGATGCTCATCTGAATCATTGAACTGAAAAAAAAAAAAAAAAAAAAATCAGCATTAGGCAACCAAGTCCGCAGGGGCAAACGCACGTAGGCAAAAGTCCAAAGAAAAAGGCCAACAAAGGGTCAGAGACAGAATAAATAAACTGAAGGCTGGACTGCTCAGCATGGGTTTGCATAATAGACAGTTTGGCCGGGAATAACGACTCAAGAGCAGGTATGCATAGAGTGTACTGTACTGAACTGATGAGGGAGTTGGGAACAGGTGTGCAGGTGGAAATGGGAACAGATGGGAATCCAGTAGGTACCAGTACTGGGCAGAGAGGGAGCAGCAGGAGATATTATGGTAGTAACTAGCAACAGAACAAAGCTTGACTTGTTAGTTTCCTACTTTTGTCTTTTTCCCCTCTGTTGTGGACAAAGCTTTTAGTTCTGTGTGTATCTGTCGAGCTGGAGTCACAGCGTCATTTGACTTCTTTGCACCCCTCAACTTCTGTTTTATCTGCCGTAGTTGCAGTTCTGTACAAAACCAGCAACACAAAGAAAGAGAATAAAAACTCCTTCGTACAAGTTTTCTCCCACACTCTCAGTCTCTGCTCTCAGATCAGAGAGAGAGAGATACTACACAATTCACACTTTACACACGAGTAAAACAACCTGTGTTAAAAGGAGAAATGTCTTCTTACATCTCAAAAATATGAATTCAAGTTTCCAAAGAAGGAAAAAAAAAGAAATTTGGCTTGAAAAAGAGATCTCAACTTTATCAAAAAAACATATTAATCCTCCTGTTGTCCTCGAGTCAAGGGAAGGAGGGAGGAAGAAGGAAGAAGAAAAGGAAGGAGGAAGGAAAGGAAGGAGGAAGGAAAGGAAGGGAGGAAGGAGCGGAAGGAGGAAGTAAGGAAGGGAGGAAGGTAAGGGGAGGAAAGAAGGAAGGAAGGAAGGAAAAGAAGACAGGAGGCAAAGATGGAATAAATGGAGGAAGGAAGGGAGGAAAGGAGGAAAGAAGGAAGGAGGGTAAGGGGAGGAAAGAAAAAGAGAAGGAGGGAGGGAGGAAAGAAGGAACAGTCAAAACAGACGGGGTCAATTTGACCTGGAGGATGACACAAAGCTTAATCATCTTCAGATAATCATTTACAGCAACATAATGTTTTGTTTTGATCATTTTTCCAAATAAAAAAGACATGGTAAGATAATAAACCCAGAAAGAGGCAAAACAAAGACATGAACAAACTAAAAAGAATATAAAAACATGAGCAATGCAGCTTTGAGCCACCGTGGTCAGAGAGGAGCCGCCCTCCTGGTCGTCTCCGGCTGGCTGAGGTTGGCATGAGAAAGCATTTTTAAATACCAGCACCTGAATGGCTCTGCTGGCTGAAAAACAATGTGAGGGAATAAATCTAGACGCTGCTAACAGCTAGTGGACAGGCGGGCCTCTCGACTCTCAGGAGCTGCTTCGCTGGGTGTGAATAAGAAGCTTCTTGTTGTGTGTGTTACTGGGAAATGCTTTAATGGGATTTATTTAGAAGAAACTAGAGTAGAAGACCAAAATAAAAGTTATTTTGCAACAAGCATCTAAAAGCAAACACATTTTTCCTTCCCCTGCCATGTGTACTGCTTTAACCTGCTTTAACTGATTTTTTTTGGCCACTTGGGGGCAGCAGAAACAAGTAAACGCACCACAGACAGACCTGCTTTTAAGTTGGTATTTGGAGTCCAATATTAACTCTCTTTTAGCTCTGTTTTTACCAGGCAGGGAGTTCTGGTCCTCTGAAATGAGGCCAACACCGGAAGTAACTTAGAACTGCATTCTATCAAAAGGCCACCAGGGGGCGACCGTCTCTATACAAGTCAATGGAGAATTCACCAACTTCTCACTTGATTTCTAACCTCAGTAAACGTTTTCAAAATGTGTTTATGGTCTCAATCGCTAGTTTAAAGCCTTCTTCAATGCAGTATGATGTTCATTTGGGACATTTAGGCCTCCCTGATTTTATATGTGACGATAAAGCAGGGTATGCATTAGGGCGTGGCTACGTCGTGATTGACAGGTTGATTGACCAATGTCCTCGAGATCCAGCCCTCGTAACTATTAACTGATTTTTTTGGCCACTTGGGGGCAGCAGAAACAAGTAAACGCATCACAGACAGACCTCCTTTTAAGTCGGTATTTGGAGACCAATACTCACTCTCTTTTAGCTCTGTTTCTACTCTCTAACAACTCCTGAGGGAAATATCTGTCTCTTTAGCTGCTAAATGCTCCACTATGTTCACCAGCTAGTCTACAGATAACTGTGTCTGTTTGCTGTCGTAATTAAGATATTATCACCATATCATATAATATCTTTATTGTGATAGCGCACCTCCAGTATAATGAAACAAACTACAGACTGAGGTACTAATAATGATAAATAATTAATAAAAAGTATAGTATAAAAAGCATTGAAGTGGTATCATACACTTTTGAGCTTATAAATCGACTCTATGCTTTATCAGTATATTTTCTTACTTATGGCGTACTTATTACGTTCATTTGATCCTGTATGTTTTGGGATCTTTGATTATTCTCTCCATATTTCATCCAGTTAATACTAAGTCAGTGTTTTATATATATATATATTTTATAGCCTTTATGTTATTTATTCTATGTGGAGCTGTTATCTTTGTCAGGACACTCCTTCAAGATAAGATAAGACAGTAAGTAAGTAAGGAGATATTTAATGTATAGTCGCTTCTTTTCCAGGCAGTTATGAGCTAACAGATGCTTAAATCTTCCTTAGCACCTTTCATTAAATCTAGATATAATATGAATATATATGTAGCTTTAAAAACGTATTTTTTTATAGCACATTTCAACAAGTGCTTCACGTAAAACATAAAATGCATCAAGACAGGATATAAAAGCAACACATAGCAAAGTAAAAAAGACATTTAAATAAGATTTAAAGTTGTTAAATGGGAAATACAATGAAGCCAAAATAGAATAAGACAGATAAAACAGGAGACTAGAAAGGTAAATGAAGGATTATATGATATAAAACCAGTTTAATGCCACAAAGCTCTTGGTTGGTTTTTGCCAGAGTTGCAGAACAGGTATTAAACTGCTTAATGTCGGTAATTTCCCTCCATTAAGATCATCAGGGAAGTTCCTTGAGGGTTTTATGGTCCTGTCTTTATTTGCTTTCATTTTCTTTTTTACGATGGCATTGTTGTTGTGACACTCTGCAAGGGTTTCACTTCACCTTTTAACAGACATGGACGGACAGACAGACCTGCCGAGCTTCTGGAAACCCACTTTTCTTATTTCCCAGCAAAAGTTAATTTTTTCTAGTGTTGTTCCTCACATTGTTGACACAGCTGGTAAAGTAAACATGTATGAGGAGAGAACAGCGGCAGCAGCAGCGGCGGCGGCAGTGGGGGGGTTCGTCCAATCTGTGACAAGGGGAGTAGGAGCTTTGGAGGTGCATTGAAGAGGGGTTTTTTGGATTGAGAGGTTTTTTGGTTTTGGTTCTGGTTCTGGTTCTGAGCGACGCTGTGATGTGGAGCTGGAGCCGGTGGAGCTGTGGACTGCTGGTCAGGACAGTCTACTGGGACAGTGAGGATTATTTCCAGACAGTCAGGAGAGCAAACAGACAGGTTGGATTTACTGATTATATATACTTCTCTGAACGTGAAACGACTCGTGGTTCATTGTCCTGCTAATGACAGGAATTGTCAGTCTCTGTAAACAAAAGGTCACTTTTCTCTCACTAATGTGATTCACGTCTTGTATTGATTATTAAACCGTGTTAGAAAAACCCTAAAGAGGCAAAAAAAAATAATAATGAAATCATTTGTCAACTGATAACTAAAGGTTAATTTAAAATTTGTGCTGAGTCGTTGTTGTTTTTTTGCTTCCAGATTGAAGGCCACTGCATTTTCATTTTGGTCTAAATAGCATTGATCCTTTATTAGTCACCAATATTCTGTCTAAGTCTAAGAAATCTGATCTGTAGTCATTCAAGTATAACTGAGCCTCAATAAGTTTATTCATTTTTTAAAGTCCTGTCTTCATCAAGGTTATAATGTTCAGTTTTTGTAGTTTGTGATTCTGTTGAATAAGACAATAGACATTTTGTGACTTAAAAATAATGAATAAGTGAACTGGTAACTATTGATTTCAAACCAGAAAGAGGACTTAAAGCGTTGGACTAGAGACTGCTGGGAAACTTGACGTAAGACGCTTTCATATATATATACAGTCAAGCCCGAAATTATTCATACCCCTTTTGGACATGCCACTTTTTGTTCAAATGTAAATAAAAGCTGACTGAAATAATTTTTTTACCACAATGATGCCTTTTGTACATCGTCTTTTTATCTTCTTGGAGACGCCTGTGTCACTTCCGGTCAAAAAACAACTTGCTGGTTGAATAAAAGTAACTTTAAGTCAAAATTTGCCAGGGGTATGAATAATTTCGGGCTTGACTGTATATATTCAGTTTGGTATAAAAACTGGTGCACACAGTCGAAATAACATTGATCCTTTATTAGTCACCAATATTCTGTCTAAGTCTAAGAAATCTGATCTGTAGTCATTCAAGTATAACTGAGCCTCACTTGAGCCTCAATAAGTTTATTCATTTTTTAAAAACTTCAGTCCTTTTCTTCATCAAGCTGATAATGTTCAGTTTTTGTTGTTATCTTGGTTTCTGTAGTTTGTGACTCTGTTGAATAAGACAATAGATGATCATTTTGTGACTTAAAAATAATGAATAACTGAACTGGTGTAACTATTGATTTCAAACCAGAAAGAGGACTTAAAGAGTTGGACTAGAGACTGCTGGGAAACGTGACGTAAGGCGCTTTCACACTGTCTGAGATATAAGAGAGAAATGTGGTGAAACCTTTGTTGTCATAGCAACAGTGTCGAAACTTGTCCACCAACAACAGTCAGCCGACAGTCTGAGGCAAAATGTATAGCTGAATTCTCGCGATGTGATGTCTGGCGTCTACAAACCAACCAATGAGAATATGACTGGAAAGAAAAAGTTTGCATTTTCAAACATTAGCAACACAACATTATTATTTTTTTTTGGAACTTTTTATTTAAACATTTTAAACAATTTACAAAACATTTCCTCACATATGACTTTGAAAATGTGTAATAGACTGTACAGCAGAATGAGTTAAAATAAGAGTAAATAAATTATAAAATGAATAGATACATTAAAAGGGGAGAGAAGGAGGGGGGGTTTAAAATAAGAATAAATATAATAAGAGTAGAAATGAATAAAATTAATTAATTAATAAAAATGATTAACTAGATAAATAAAAATAAGTAATAAAATACACATGCATTTATACATCATCCTACACCAGCGGAGTCAAACTAATTTTTATTCAAGGGCCACATACAGACCTATTTTATCTCATGTGGGCCGGATCATTAAAAAGATGGAGGGAAGGAAGGAAGGAAAGACAGACAAAAGGAAGGAGGGAAGAAAGGTAGGAAGGACAGACAGACAGAAGGAAGGAAAGAAGGACAGATGGAAGAAAGGAAGGAAGGACAGAAGGAAGATAGGAAGGAAGGAAGGACAGATGGAAGAAAGGAAGGACAGAAGGAAGGAAGGAAGGAAGGAAGGAAGGAAGGACAGATGGAAGAAAGGAAGGAAGGACAGATGGAAGAAAAGAAGGAAGAACAGATGGAAGGAAGGAAGGAAAGAAGGAAGGACAGATGGAAGGAAGGAAGGAAAGAAGGAAGGACAGATGGAAGAAAGGAAGGAAGGAAGGAAGGGAGGTGGGGAGGAAAGACGGAAGGGAGAAAGGACAGATGGAAGGAAGGACATAAGGAAGGAAGGAAGGGAGAAAGGACAGATTGAAGGAAGGAAAAGAACACAGGAGGGAAAGTGGGCCGGATTGCACCCCTCGGAGGGCCGGTTCTGGTCCTCGGGCCGCATGTTTGACACCCCTGTCCTACACATTCACAACATTAATTTAATAATAATTGAATTTAATTAAACTTAACGTAGTCTCAGTGTGCTGAGCTGCAGCAGAATGAATAGTAAGAAACGGTGAGTTAAATTTTAGCACTATAAAGACTTCAGATTTGGAAGATACTTGAAGTGTGAAGTATGTTGAAGCTTCAAAGTAGCTTTAGATCAGGGGTGTCAAACATGCGGCCCGTGGGCCAGAACCGGCCCGCCGAAGGGTCCACTTCGGCCCACTTGCCCGCCCTGTCTTTTTTTCCTTCCTTCCTTCCATCTGTCCTTCCTTCCTTCCATCTGTCCTTCCTGTCTTCTTTTCCTTCCTTCCACCCATCCTTCTATCTTTCCTTTCTCCCTTTCATCTTTCCTCCCTGTCTTCTTTTCCAACCTTTCCTTTCTTTTCTTTCTTCCTTCCCCACTTTTATTCTTTCCTTCCTTCCACCTGTCCTTTCTTCCTTCTCCTTATCTTTCCTTCTCACCTTCCTTCCTTTCTTCCTTCCTTCCTCCCTTCCTTCCTGCCCTCCTTCCTTCCATCTTTTTAATGATCCGGCCCACATGAGATCAAATTGGGCTGTTTGTGGCCCTTGAATGAAAATGAGTTTGACACCCCTGCTTTAGATAATGTTTGAATGCATTTTTGCATACAACAAAGACTGTAGACTTTTCCCTTATAAGGATCTTGTAGTGTCCGGTATGATTACAGAGAGTAAAACCTGCCTGCTTTGTAAAGACTGACTTTAGAAACAGCTCTGGTGTTCGGTGACTGGTTAGACTTTGATTTGCTGATGACGTTTTTACCACTGCTGAATGTACTGTAGGTGTCTGTAGTGGAAATGGAAGAAGAAGAATAGCTGCTCTGCCGACTATAATCTGATCCGTCGTTACAGCGAATGATTCAGAGCCGGCTGCATGGCGACATGAAATGGCACGGAGGCCCGACCTCAACTGTCTACTCCTGTTAAGAGCTGTCAGACTGACGCAGCAGGAAGGGGCATGAAGCTTTTGGCTGCTCTGCACACCTGCTCTGGACATCAGATTGTAAAAAAAAAAAAAAATCAGCAGCCGTGTGAAAAGTTTTAAGAGTCTAATTGGTTTTAAAGATAGAAACTAACCAGCAGGCGCTACACTTCCTCAGGGACGAAAGGTTCTAGTCAACTTGAGGTTTCATTTACTCTGGGAAATCAACGTTGGCAGTCCTGGTTTAAAAGCCCTTTGAGGTAGATTTGAGTCTATATAGAATGAAATTGACTCATTAATAGACTTCAGCAGACCACATTTCTCCTCAAGGATCCATTAAATGTGTTGTTTGTACCTTCGTCCTCACACTTAGTCGTTCGGGTTCTCTCAACCCAACACCTGCCAGTCGTCTTGACGAGCTGTCGAGCCGAGGTTACAAGCGTCTGATGCAGAAGGAAAGTGTTGGATGTTGACTTAACGTTAAGCTTCATATTGCTGTGATATCCACCTCTGGTCAAAATCACATGATCAGAGTTTCAATGTGTTGTTTCAATCAATCATATATTCCTAAAAAGGTCAAAGATATTGATAAAGGCTGAGTCAAGGAAGGGAGGAAGGAAGAAGGAAGGAAAGAAGGAAGGGAGGAAAGGAAAGACGGAAGGGAGGAAGGAAAGGAAGGACGGAGGAAAGAAGGAAGGTAGGAGGGAGGGAGAAAGAAGGAAGGAAGGAACAGTCAAAGCAGACGGGGTCAACTTGACCCAGGAGGAGGACACGAAGGTTAAAGAAATAAAATCTGACTTTCCTCCCTTCCTTCCTTCCTTCCTCCCTCCTTTCCTTCCTTCTTCCTTCCTCCCTTCCTCCCTTCCTCCCTCCTTTCCTTCCTTCTTTCCTTTCCTTTCCTTTCCTTTCCTCCTTTCCTCCATTCTTTCCTTTCCTTTCCTCCCTTCCTCCCTCCTTTCCTTCCTTCCTTCCTTCATCCCTCCTTTCCTTCCTTCTTCCTTCCTTCCTCCTTTCCTTCCTTCTTTCCTTTCCTTTCCTCCCTTCCTCCCTCCTTTCCTTCCTCCTTCCTCCTTTCCTTCCTCCTTTCCTTCCTTCTTTCCTTTCCTTTCCTCCCTCCCTTCCTTCCTTCCTTGACTTGAGGACAACAGGAGGGTTAAACATCTAGCTGACACAGAGCTGTTTTTGTTTCCACCTGATGAATAGAAATCCAGACTCCACTTGTCTTTTAGCTCCACATCTGACTCTTCAGCTGCTAAATGTTCCACTTTCTTTCACCCGCTAGTCTCTAACTCTGTCTGTCTGCTGTTTGGTGCAGAGCTGGAGGACTACAGTAGTTTTTTTTTTTTTTTTTTTTTTTTAGAGCTTTGTTGATGAAAACATCTGCTGCTGGAAACATTCAGACTTAACCAGACAGTAAATGTATCGTAAAACCAACCGTCGGAGCTAAAAGAGGCTCAGCAGAGTTGGTGTTTGTCCCTCTGAGCAAACCTTTTAAGAGTACAGGTAGTACTTTAATCCATTGTTTGTATAAAAAATATTGATTAGTGCAGCTTTACGCAACTGCACATGTATAGATCAACACTTCTCCTGCTTCTTATTGCTGATTTTTACATACGACTTCTACAACAACATCTTCTTGCACTGACTTTTATATCCACATCGAAGCTTTTAAATCAGTTTATTTGCCTGTTTTTTTTTTTTTTCTTCTTCTTTCTGTTACGTAAGGCCGTACTCGTCCATGCCTGACGCTCTCATTGGCTTTTATTTGTTACAGATTTATTGTTTGTGGAGCTCTGGGGAACACTGTGCGCCTGGCAGCTGCCCAGCCACAACCACAGGCCTCCAAAGCTGCCCACTCAACCTCCACTGGGGGTGCAGTGCGTCGCTTAAATGGCATCCTGACAGGAGTTTTTCCGGGATTACTTTACTCATATATAGAGAGAGAGAGACCGGCTGGGTGTGGTCAAATGGCAGCTTCTTTAATTATACTGCTCTGAATCTATTTGCGTATGGATCAGAGTAAAAGCCTGTGTTAATAGAGTATGAGAGAGTAAGAAAGTAAGGCGGGCTGTTAGCATTAGCCTCCTCAGGGAACAGTAAAAACATCTCGGAGCAGCAGCCGGAGCCACAGCAGCAGCAGCAGCAGCAGCAGCAGCAGCAGCACAACAACATCCTCTGGTATTGATTTCCAGCAGATGGAAGAAGAGATTCAGTTAAATCACAGCAGACTAAAAGTTGGCCGTCTCTCCGATCTCTTAGAGATTTCTGGGATTCTCGTAGATTTTTTTTTTTTTTTTTTCCTCTTGAGAACAGATACCACAGTCGAGGTTGATGTTTTCCGCTAGTCTTCAGTGTCTTTTTTAAATCCAGATGTTTTATTCAGATGTTTTTAGTCAAACTTTTCTTCTCACAGAAATAGAAACAGAAACAGCAACCTTAAACAACAACTTAAGCAACCTTGATCAAGTATCGGCTGTCGTATCAGTCGTCCAACAGATGTGACACATTCATACCAACATTTCATTGTTTTTGCACAATTTAGATTCAGATTCGGATCAGGTGTCTCCTTGTCTTTTAAAAACCTGCTTATTATAGAATATTTTCATCACCTTTGGTTTCATCAGGCTTCTTTAATCTTCCTAATGTTTCTTAAGTTTTTACCATTCAGTAGCCTGTAAATAAATGTGGCTGTAGTGAGATGTGATGTCTTGAGAACAGATACCACAGTCGAGGTTGATGTTTTCTGCTAGTCTTCAGTGTCTTTTTTTTTTGTGTGTTTTTTTTTAAATCCAGATGTTTTATTCAGATGTTTTTGGTCAAACTTTTCTTCTCACGAGGTCGGAAAACAGAAACAGAAACAGCAACCTTAAACAGCAACTTCAGCAACCTTGATCAAGTATTGACTATCGTATCAGTCGTCCAACAGATGATGATGTCATCTCATTGTTTTTGCACAGTTTAGAGTCGGAGAGTAGACTCTTTGCCTTTTAAAAACCTGAATATTATAGAATATTTTCATCACCTTCGGTTTCGTCAGGCTTCTTTAATCTTCCTAATGTTTCTTAAGTTTTTACCATTCAGTAGCCTGTAAATAAATGTGAGTCACCTGTTCATTTGCAGCCAGTTTGAAGAGTTTTTGGTTGATGCCATCTTTTCCAATTGGAGCCAGGACTCTCCTCCAGGTAGCACAGCAAGGAGTGAAACTGTACTAAGATCCTTTTATTGCTAAAAATACCGACCAGTTTCAACCTCACGGGATCTTCACCGGGGTGGAAACAATGAGAACAAATAGCTTACAGCTGGTACTCTGAGGAGAAAATACACTGGGAATAAACAACATTGCATCACATATTGAAGTTAGACACAGTACAATAATGCCAAAATAACCACCAGCACATTTATAATTTAGAGATTGAGACCAGAATGACTAGAAGTTGAGGCCAGTTGTGGCATTTTAAGGTTCTTCTACATTGGATAATTACTGTTTTTTACAACCTGGACCTTATTTCTAGCATAAAATACGATCATTTACTCACCCAGATAACTTTGGTGTCATTTGGAGTCGTTCGGACGAAATTAGCTCCAGTGGAGCGCCGCGTATATCCGTATAATGCGAGTAGATGGGGCACCGAAGCTCAGCCTCTATATAACTCATTATCTGCCACCAAACTAGTTCATTTCACCAATATTTAGTTATGATACGTTAGTGCTATTCCCCTCCGAGCCCGTTGTGGCATGTTGTCAACATTCGGGGTCTGTAGGTTGACCTACTAACCTTCTTATTATAGTTCACCATGGCTAAGACCTTCAATGACATCATCCAGATCAGATGTCAGATCAGAGGTTAGTAGGTCAACCTACAGACCCCGGATGTTGATAACATGCCACCACGGGCTCGGAGGGGAATAGCACTAACGTATCATAACTAAATATTGGTGTAATGAACTAGTTTGTTGGCCGATAATGTGTTATATAGAGGCTTCGCATTATACGGATATACGCGGCGCAACACTGGAGCTAATTTCATCCGAACGACTCCAAATGACACCAAAGTTGTCTGGGTGAGTAAATGGTCGTATTTTATGCTAGAAATAAGGTCCAGGTTGTAAAAAACTGTAATTATCCTTTAAATACAAGAATATCAGCAACAACATCAGCCTGCAAAATACCATATTGTGTCTCTTTCTCACACACACACACACACACACACACACACTTTGACAAACAGTGTTTTCTCCTCCGGCAGCTGCAGATTTGCGAGTTATGAAGCGCAGCAGCTCATCGATGAAAAGGGGTCAGATGTGTTTGTGGTCGGATTCACGCTCAGCTGGTGCAGCAGATGTTTTTGTTAAACTTGCTAAATGACTTTCACACCTGTTCGCTCGCTGTTGCAGCCTCAGTGTGTGAGAAGCCAGTTTGTATTATAGTAGTTCTCTTCCATAAATACCTATAAATATAATTAACTGAGGTCTGCCATTGATTATCTGTAAAGTAGAGACAGTCAGTGAGATTTATGACCTATTTAAAACTAACTGGATTCAACTGGAAGCTCAACAGATGCCTTCATGGTCCCTTTGTGTTTACAGATGTTGTTCCTGATATTGGCCAGTAGGAGGCAGTGTTCGTTATTAAATCAACAGAGATAAGTTGATTAGTCTCCAGACACTCAGACAGAAACCCTCCATCCAGCATTTGTTCAGCAGCAAGTTAAAAGAATAAACAGGATTTTTGATTTTACAGATATTTTCTCTCTGCAGTGAAGATGTCTCAGTTTTTGCTGGTTTGTCGATGGGTTGGACTTGTCACTTATGTTTTATTGGCAGCTGTAAAAGACATTTTCATTAATCTGGAAACATTTTAATCATCCATTTATACTTCAAATTATTTTTTGAGCCACTTTATGGTATCTTTCTCAATTTTAACATCATTCTAAATTAAATATCTAAATTAAGGACAACATTTAAAGACATCAGAGCTTGTGATTGACATTTTATATACCAAAAAATTATTTAATCAATCAAAAAGTATCATCTTAATAATTTATAATTTAAATAATAATCAGTTGCAGCCCTACTGAACTTCTTTGGTCAGGTTAAAGCAGTAATAACTAACTCTACATACTGTCTAAATAATCTTTAAGGTACATTCATTCAAACTTTAACTTAATATGAAAGTACAGAAGTATCGCCATTAAAATATATAGTATATAATAATAATAATGATATAATAATATAAGTAAATCAAAGTAAAAGGGCTCATTATACAGACTGAACCCTCTAAAGGTGTTACAGATGTTATTAAATATATTTTACTTGATATTATTTTACTTTAACTGCATTTTACGTTAGTAGTCGTTGCTAATAATTAAGCTAGCGACTTTACGGCTGGATATTTTATTAATTATATTTTATAGAATTATTGTGTGGGGGTTTTTTGTGTGTGTAAAATCTTAATCTACAAATAATAAGTAAGTAAATACCTAGTAAGTAATTTCTTTAAATGTATGGAAAACGGCGTAAAAAGTAAAATACTTAAGTACAGTTAGTTGTAGCATAAAATGGTAAAATTGCATATAAAATGGAAATACTGAAATATAGTTAAATAGTGAATAAATACAGCAGTATATGAGTGAATGTATTTTAACCTGCAGCATGTGTGTGTGTGTTTTCTTTTCACATGCCGACCTGCTGCCATAGTGAGAGCAGAAAACACAACACCATCACTTCCCCCAAAGGCATGACGTAAGAGTGGAGAAGTTTAACGCTGCCTTCAGGGACACCTCGTAAATTTGTAGTGCGCGTTTTAAAATATTAACGCGCGGCACAGATCGGCCTTTGTAAGATAACAAATAATGCCTCTGTGATAGAAATAGTTGTTTTAATGGATGACACCAATAAATATCACATGATTTTAATTAATAAATAAAACTGAAGGGATCCTTGTAGGTATATTGAAGGCTCATTTGCAGAAACTTTATATTGTAATACTGTTTAAAATGAGTAGTAATGAGGTCTGACATACTCAATGCTGCAGAAAATTAATTTCTAACTTTGTTATTATATTATATTGATTGTTTTGGTCATTGTCTCAAGAAAAAACTACTTGGTTCTCTGGTTCCAGCTTCTTAAATGTGGATATTCTCTGGTTACTTTACTCCTTTATGGATAGTATATGAAATATCTTCAGGTTGTGGACGTCAAGCGAGACATTTTAGGTTGTATCTTGAGCTTTGGGAAACAAAGATTGACATTTTTCACTATTTTCTGACATTTTATAAACCAAAGGACTGATCGATTAATGGAGAATTATTAGTTTAGACCTTTATCTGTGTATGTCTTCCTCCACTGGATGAGTTATCTGTCCAGAATGTATACAAGATAATCTCAAATGTGTCTTAAAACAACAGTCAGGAGTCCAAGTGAACATTGAAACTTGTTTTATTTGCTGTAATCATTCCTCCTGTTCATACTAACCGTTAGAAGATCCTTTCATAATGCTAATATGAAGCTTCAGTCGTCCAAATGAGTCAAATCAAGTAGATATCTTTCAACATTACAGTGTTTTTAGTACCAAAGTTCCTCTTTTTGTTCCTACACTTCCACCACAGCTCAACAGGGAAACACTAAAAGGGAATCTGATGCTATAAAGACTGTAAATGTGTCAGATATCACTTGATATGACTAACTCACACTGATGAAGAAGTAGTTTTAGTTTAGTTTTTATTTAGTTTTAGTTTGAGTGTTTCAGGTATTGGGAGGAAAGCCTTGATTAGTAAAAGCTGTAAAAGATGAAATAACGCTGACACTGAGGTCAAATGAGCTGTGTTTGTTTGTCTCCCTACTGATACCAGCCCGTTATCTCTACAAGTCAAACTGAACAGAAAACAGTAAAAATGGAGAAAATGAAAAGCAAACTAAAACTAAGCTGATTTTATCTGCAATTCAGTGTTGTTTTAGATAGATTGGCATTTTTTCACTGCTAGTTTTAGAGTTACTCTTAGTTTTAGCGAACTAGGCCTATAATAACCCTGGTGGACACACTGTGGATTAAACATTTGAAGGAGATCTTTTTAATAGTCAGTGTGAACAAGAGGAATCATTACAGCAATTACAGGAATGATTCACTGCTCATATTTAAGTCCTTGACAACACACTTGAATCCTCTTCTGTGACACTCATATTTCCGACGGCCGTGAAAGCAGCACAGTGTGTTGAGGGGGGGGTGGGGTTTAGAAAAGCCCCTGGAGTGAGTCATGATTCCTCTAACAGCAGCGATGATCCGCAGAGAGAAGCAGTGAGACTCTCTTACTTTTGGAGACGCGGGTAGAAAACAAAGCGAAGCAATGTCTCAGTGAGTGATCTCTCTCGGCTCCGCGGGCATCCATGGTCTATCTCCCGGGGATGCAATCCGAGGCGCACAGCGTCAAGCCGGGACAACTGGTGGAGATGTTTGACTCGTCTTGGAGGGTGCGGAACATATGGGACGGGGTGAGATTGGAGGTGGTCGAGGATCGCAGCCCGGTGGTCCTGCACAGCTTCACACACCTGGACCCGGACCTGCCTCTGCTGGAGGTGAGGGAGGTAGGAGAAGGGAAGGAGGAGGGAGGGAGAAGGTGGGAGAAGCTGGAGGAGAGGTCCGTTAATTGATGCTGGTTGTTGTGCTCTGAGGAGGAGATGTAGGGAGTTGGTTTTGGGGGAGTCTTAATTGGCTTCTGAGCTAATGAGGAACTATTGTGTTGGGACGTCATCTATCTATCTATCTATCTATCTATCTATCTATCTATGAAATGAAAAAGATTCCTTCAGTGTCTTCATATGACTTTATATTAAATCTATCAGCAGGAAACGTTGTATGATACAGATCAAGGTTGACACATGACTGATATCCACATCATTGAACAGTGTATACTCAGCAATTACTACCTATCTATCTATCTATTTATCTATCTATCTATCTATCTATCAATCGAAGTAGTAGTATATAAAAAGAGAGAGTGTTGATATAATTTGTTTTAGTTCTGTATCATTTCTTCCTCTTTTAGGCCCCAAGAATAAACAGTTTATTACATATTTAAACATTTAAACAGCTTGACGTATCCGAAAAATATACAGTATAAATGTCTCCGTCGTTGTTTTGTATCCTGGATGATGTCATCCAACGTGAAGGCGTCTTACTAATCCTTTTAAACCCTGCAAAGCTTTATTACAAATAGGTAGATGCCAATTCAACAGCTTACAGAGGATGTGAGGGAGGTAGGTGTTTCATGAAGATGTTAGAAAGTAGAACCTGATATGAAGGCAAAGACATTTAATGTGACTGTTGAGACACTCCCCAGAGGTTGGCATGAACCACAGTGACAGGATGACTTGCTTTTTCACAGGTTTTTCCTCCTGTGGTTATTATCACCCCACCCTCTGTAGGCACATTTATTTAATTCATTAGTGAAGTGAAAGCAACTGAAAACCCTCCTGCGTCATTGTTGCTGAGTCAGATCGGACCGAATCTAATGAAATATTGAACATTTTGATATTGAGAGTAGGCGATATGTTAGGTATTTCACAAGCTGGTGTTTGTTTTTGTGTTGTAGGATTGAGAGTTGTACTTTTAGCTAAATGTGTATAGACTGCTTGTACATTATACATCAGTGACATGCAGAAAATACACTTTAGCTGACATAAATCCATGAACTCATATATGTAACGACTACTGACGTCATGATTATTGATGGAGTATTGGGCTGGGCGACTTTGATATCGATGTTCTGACAATGTTGTAGGGATTGCTATTGGTGCTTTCATAAAACACAATGATAACTTTGATAATTAATCATCAGTAATGTGGATATAATGAGTAAATGTGTAAAAGCAGTCTGTTCACTTTACTGTAATGCCGCCTCATATCATGATAATGATATAATACCGATGTATTGCCTAGACCTTATTGAGTATTTACTTGCTTGGTTCACACAAAAAAAGAAAGTTCAGTTCAGATATTGGTAGGGGTGTGAGATATATATAGTCTACGCCCTCATTTTGCAAAAAAAATACTTTGAGTGTTCATACATTCACTGCTGCTGTCCTAAAACATCCGATCTAAAAGCCATCAATTGATCTGAAACCCGTCAACGTGACACATTACGATGCGTTGACGGCTTGTAGATCAGGTGTGTGCACCAAGAAGAGATAGTGAACCAGGTGAGGTACTTAAGCTGACGATAACTACAATCGTTATGCTACTGTAAGTGCATCATGAGGAAAGTAATGTAATGAAATCCAAGCAAAGGATGGACTAGATGACAATGCGCAGGGGAGGGTGGGGTACTGTATCGGGATAGGTATCGTTATTGTGATATTAATGATTTATATCGGGATCATATCGCCCAGCCCTGCTTATTGGGTAGATGGGCCTGAGGCAGGAGCATAAATGTAAAAACAGGAAGAACCTGTCCGAGTATCAAAAAGTATAAAATGTGATGAACTCTGTCGTTAGTCCAGGTCGAACTTTGTCTCATTCTCTAACTAGTTTCTAGTAGTCGGTCAGCAACTGTTCTCATAATCGGTCAAATGTAGTTTGGATCATGTTCCCACCTCAAAAAGAACTGATCTAGAATTCATTAGTGACCCAGACCACTTTCTCTAAAGGGTCTCTGTACGACTGCTGTTTTCAGATCTGCCTAAAAGAATCACATCAAGGTGGAAAACCAACCAGAGTCCAATCAGCTGGGCTAAAAGTCGCAGGTCTGAAATGTGTCTGAAGTCTCTACCTGTTTGCTGTATTCACCCACCGTCTGACTACATCCATCATAAACTGTACATCACATGAACACTGCTCTTTTCTACCAATCCTACAATGCAGTCAGATGCTTTTAAATGATTGTTGTGCAACTCTCAAAGCAGACAGCAATGACGCTAAATGAGGACGATTTAGAGAGCCTTCCGAAATCTCAATTAACTGCTCACTAATGAGTGAAATATTGAGTGTCGGTCACACAGGGAGCAGTTAATGAGCAAACAAGGGAGTGATTTTAGATTTTATTTATTTATTTATTTTACTTTATCCTCATCACCAGCTCCGACTTATTCCATTTCCATAACTCTACTTGTTTTACTTCCCACCGATTCGCCCTCCTCTTCAGCTCATGACGCACATATATACTGTATTTTCATGGCTGTCTGTGAAAATGTCGTTTTTAACATTGTCCAGCTCCTTACATCCCCAGCACTCTATCAGATAAGGAGGGAGGATGAGTAATCATATTTATCGGTCTTACGTAAGTCTGGGATGGGGCGCTCGGCATCATAATTTATACCACATGGAAGACAATCTGGCCTTCGCTTTCTGTCCACTTTGATGGGATAACATGTTCTCTCTTACTCTATTCCTGGTCTGTTTTGTTGACATCTTTTAACACAATCAGAACCAGGTATCACAAGCCTGTTTTTCCTTTTTAAGACCTGGTACGTTTCCCCCTTTTGTGTCATCCTGAGCTCCTGTCTCCAGCTAACCTGCTCTGCTTCGTCTCTACACTCTAATCTAATCCTCTCCTCTAACACAATTACCTAATACTTAATCCCCGTCCTGTAGAGGCAGAGGGGTTTCCTCCACAATCGCCGCCTTTCTTCCCCTCCTGCTACAGAGGCTGAGGTTATTTGATGCCGGTGGTTCTGTTATACAGTATGGAGGGTCAGTGGGGGTGATGTGGTTGGTAATGAAGGGTGGGGGTTGGGGTGGATTCAGTCATTTGTTGATCCCTGGGGCTCCATGTAACCGGCACCAGCTTCAGAGCAGACTCTACTCTGTATATATATGTATGTGTATAATGTAACAGAGAGGGTCACATGGCTTTGAAATGAGGGTTTGCCATTAGATCAGGTTGCTGCTCTCTTAGCATAAACTGGAGCAACACACCATTATTTTTCTAGCCTGAAGCTTCTTTCATATTTGTGTCTTTAATAGTTTAACATGTCAGGAGGACTGAATGAGTCTATGATCAGCTAGATGCTGCTAAAACACGACTTAAACGTTGCACCGCTTTCTTATTTTTGAACCTGACGGTGACATTTTTGCAGATGGGTTTCTGCCTCGTGTCTTGTCTGCTAATTTTTGAGTTTATAGCCACGAACAACCTTTCCAAGGCTGCCAGTCGCTGCTGACACCTTCCATAGTTATAAGAGCTCAGTAACCTTGAGATGTTACTGATACTAATGCAGATGCAGCACCTATAGTATGGTTTACTAGTTTTAGGGCTGCAACTAATGAATATTTGTATTATTGATTAATCTGCTGACTGATCATGTGGCCTATTAAATGTCAGAAAACAGTGGAAAATGCCAGTTGACATATTTTCAGCTCATCTTGGTGGCTTCAGAAGGCTTATTTTGGACAACCAATGGTCCAAAACCCAAAAATGATCATCAGATAGAACCTGAAACCATAGCATGTTTAGCATTTTGCTTGAAAAATGACTATTAGCTCCAGGACCAATGTTAAATACTCTCTTTAATTGCCTACCATTTGATTTATGTTAAAAACCGGAGCATGTATTTACTATGCAGTCACCTCTTCTCTTGATATAAGTTTGATTCAAATCATAGACCTGAACAAGTATTAAATGCCAGCTTTTTGTTGTTAACAGCTTTTGGTGCTGAGGACATTTAGTACCAAAAAGTGTTGCGGTTGGATACTCATGAGCGCCCACTTGCAGCTGGTTGTCGCTCTCAGTGCCGTTTGTGTTTGCTTTCCATGGTTGCCTCAGTTTTGATTTATACATGTTGACGTAGATATGCTTTGAATATCTCAATAAAGGGTCCTGATCCATGTTCTGCATTTTAAACTGCCAAATTTAGTTTGATGGGAAAGAGTGAACGGTGGATACGAGATGCTCAGCTGATTGAACGTCATGTTTTTTCCATTGGGTTTGTTTGAATATGTAACCATGTAATCGTATTTTCATGGGAGCCAAGAAAGCAGCACCAACACAGACGTAAAGAGCTGCAGTCAAACAGTATACAAGAGTGCATTCAGGTTAAAAATAGCCACAATTAGGAGCTCTGAGAGCTTTTGAAACACTAGTCCAGTAGCAAACCAGCAGGATTAGGAGCCAAATCCACATAAAACAGTTCTAAACAAAGAGTAGGCTGCTTCTCATTGTCTCAAGAGACTTCATACAGTAAGTGGTTCAAACTGTGAGACAAAAAGCAGCTTATTCAGTTAGTGTACATCAGAGAAGGAGGTCTGCAGCTCCTAAACAGTTCAGACCAGTTCAGGACTGAGTCTGATTCAAACAGAGACTGCTTCTGTCTGTGTGGCTTGGTTCACCTTCACGCTCAGATCTGAGGAGAGATCCGTATATCTGATTCTGTTTCTATTTCAGGGCGTGATCCATATACAGTACAGTTATGAAGAGACGGTGAAATCAGAGACATACAGTGACTGAAACTGAACCTGAGTTGAGGCGTTTCCATAAATACAAAATGAATCGGCTGTGCAGCTTTCTTTCTCTCTCTCTCTCTCTCTCTCTCTCTCTCTCTCTCTCTCTCTCTCTCTCTCTCTCTCTCTCTCTCTCTCTCTCTCTCTCTCTCTCTCTCTCTCTCTTTCTCTCTTATTGTTGTCCGGTTGAGTGCTGACAGTGACTCAGCCGAGTTTACAAACAGTCCCAGATGAATAATGACAGAATAACACAGTGCAGCTCAAGTTAACCCACATGGAGTATATAATCTCATATCCAATCAAAAACAAACAGGAGCAGGTTGCATGTACACAGTATGATCTATTTTTATCCAAGTGTTTTGTATAGACGTGTGAGGAGGAATCAAATCTTTGCTGAGTGAGTGAAGGGGTAGCCTGCAATGCTTTTTGTCTCATTTGAGATAATCATTGATCGAGGCTCAGGCGGAAGTTTGGCTGAGCAGCGCTGAGAAACAGGAGCCGGACCGTCCGACCCGAGTCTGCACAGAGGAGCTTTTGTTTCCGTGGTTCGGTTTTTTGGGAGGGAGACGGGAGTCTTGCTGCTGGGTTCAGGATCTCAGCGGCAGACAGAACGACAGAAACAGACAGTGGCTGGAATGTGAAGGTCTAACGCCTGGAAAAATACTTAATTCACAGAGTTTCTTTTAAATTGTCTGATTCTGCACTCTCTGCCTGTCTGACTGGACTGCTTCTTACACAAGACACAAGCAACAAAACACATATTAACTAAAGTTTATTTACAGAGTACTCTTAATCAAAGGTACAGTTTTAGAGTTTATTGGCCTCCATGTGACGTGAATCTAATGGTCTCTAATCAGCCTGAACAGCAACGAGCTGCATGGAGTTGTCCTTTTTAAACTTCTCATCTGGACTTAATTAAAACTTGGAACAAAATCAGATTCTGAGGCATGTAAGTCTGCATGAAGCTCAGATCCCATCAGGGTCACAGCATCTGAACGTCTGAGGGTTTGCAAAGAGAACAAGAAGACTGGACTACAAGAGAAAGTCAAGCAGCTGTTTTAATCCAGATTAGGAGAGATTGGGGTGGATTTTTTTGGCAAGACAATGCCTACTAGAGCTCCAATGATTAATCTGATAATCGAATAATTATTTTTAAAATGTACAAATTCTCAAAATCACCAGAAGATTTTTTTCCAGATTCTCTCAATTCCAGCTTCAAATGTGAATATGACAATAAACAGAATAACTTTGGGTTGTTTTGGACAGAACAAGACATTTGAAGACACAAGCTTGAGCTGTTTCAACATTCTTCACTATTTTCTGACATTTTACAAACCAAACAATCAAGAAAACACAGATGACAGATGAATAAATAATGGAAGTAATGGATAATTGCAGCCCTGGTTCAAACTACAAGTCGAGGCTACTGCGGCTACAGAGATGTAGATCATGTAGTGACACTAAGACCTGTGATTAGACAACATAAGCTGCTGCTGATGCTGAGTCTTTCAACCGTCTTACTGCTGTAAACTTTACCATTCCTCTTTTCGGGTAACATGTCATCTAGCAAAGCTTTTTCCACTGCAAACATTCACAGGGTTAGGGTTAGGCAATCATTCAAACACCAGCAGTAGTCTCCTATTCAATAATGAGGTTACCTGGATGTAAACCTAGTTCTACATGCATGGACGCAACTCACTATATCTGCTGTATGACAAAGTGAATAAAAGACTGTAAATAAGGTTACTGGTGACTATAATTAAAACAGGATGTGGAGGATTCATGTGCAATGGTGCTATCAACAGGTGAAATTAACCAAACGTTTCATTAGTGTAGCAAAGGGTTTAAGTGTCCTTCGGTTTGATGATAGGTGCTTAAACTCAATTTTTCCATTATTATTATTATTCTTAAAACAAACATAAATTCTGCTTCAGCTTAAAATTTGATGCTATTGGACTCAGTTGGAGGTAATTGTGTGATGAATGATAAATTAAAGTCTTTCACACTTGGCTAATTACTGCATGAATGGACATGACTGTTGGATTTGTCTGTTTACAGAAATAAGGGACACAGTCAGAGACAATCCGACAAGCACTTTGTTGAAAGCATACTTTACTCTGAAAGTCTATTATATTGTATTTATAATAAGACTCCAGAATAAAATAAAAAAGATTCCCCTGAACCTTTGATCACACAAACAGGAGATAAAGCAGCAACATCACAAAGTTCAAGAACTCCGCCTGTGTTTGCCTGTCAGAAAATGATGAAAACAAGGTCCTGCCAGAGTCCTGAATGCGGCCTTTATTGAGTCAGATAGTCGAGGGCAGACGGGACAGAGAAGGTTCTGGAGGGATTTGATTTGATACGGCGGGATTATCTGGTTCCTGTAGTGGAGGGATTGGAGGTCTTTACTGCACCGTCTCGGGCACAGCTGCGAGTTTTTAGCTTTTCTGTTTCATGAAGTGATTTAATTTCCCTTCTGCAGGACACAATGAACACAATACTGTTTCTTTGAGGATTTATTTTCATTATCAAACTGTTTTCCCTCCATTGTTTGACATGGTTAAATATTACCTCCTCTCTGGTTTCAGTAAATATTTCAGTTGGCTCATTGCTTTAATTACGTACCCTGACGTTAACTCGACTCTTAGTTTAGTCTGTTGTGAAGATGAGACGAGTCGCTCTGATTCTTTTTGACACAAGTACTTTCCATCTGGAACATTTTGACAAAATAATCTGAACTCACGGCCCATTTAGAAGCTTTTTCGACCAGGTTTCAACATCTCAAGTTAATTATCAGCAAATGGAGTGTAATAATAATCGTTGTAATGCTTGACTTTGATGAGGAACATGAGCTGTGGTTAAGACCTCCAGTAAGTGGAACTTGAGTTCGGATTATTTTGTCAAACTTCTGTTGCCGAGTTCAAGAATGAACATTTAAGATAAAATCTCTTGTAATCTGATTTGATTTTGCTTTGTTAAATTACAGAAGGACATGACACCAAATAATAATAATGATAATGATGATGCATTTTATTTAAAGGCGCCTTTCAAAGCACTCATGGACATATATAAATATAAATATGTTATGTTATATAACTAATGAATATTGGTGAATCTACTCATTATTTCTTTGATTAATCATTTAGCTTACAACTTACAACCTTGTTTTATTTTTGCACCATACATTTCATATTACATTGGTTTTTCACTTACTGTAAAAAAACAAAATCAACCATTGTATGTTGATATTTAACTGTATATTCCTTGTAAGTATAACATAGTTTTACCTTTTTTAATGCTACTTGTTTGGTCTATTTTATTACTAACTAAGAAATTGACATCTTAATTATGACCAACACCTAAAATGATGTGCTACCCTAAGCTGGACAGTTTATTATTGATCTTACAGTTGAGAGAACATTTTCAACTCAAGGTCCACTTACAGCTTTTAAACGTATTAGGCGATCCTAACCCTTTCTCAGTCGGTTTTAAAGACTAAATTCCTCCATCAATTAAAACATTCTCCTCTTCTAATAAACCAGCACTGATGCCCAACAAGCTGAAAATAAATCCCTCATAAAATAGATAAAAACGGAATATAAACTTTATAGCATAATAAACTGTGAAAAACATCCAAACAACAATATAAAAGACTCCTCTGTATAAAGTTCTGGTTAAACTGGTTTAAACTTTCCATCATTCAAACCATCCTCCAAAACAAGCGATTAAATGGAGCTTGAGTTGAGATTGTTTTGTCAATATCTTCTTTAGTCTGAGAAACAACCAAAAAACCCCAACAAGCATTTCATTTGCAATGATGTCAAGTGGAATATTTAAGAAGCTGCAACCACTATGTTTGATATTAAACTCACTAACTAATCGATTATAACTTATTTTCTGTCTCTCAGTCAGTCAGTCGATTTCAGAAGCTGCACAGAAAAACCTGTTGCGTGTGAACGAGGTCATCTAAACCCCAACAGCAATAAGTACAATAGTTCATAGTTCAGGCATAGAAAAGATGAAAATAAAAGAAACTGGGACGTTCGTGGTCACTGCCAGCAGCTTCAAAAGTGAACACCCTTAGTGAAAGATAAGAGCTTTAATGATACTCCGCACACGCATGTTAGTGATTGATAATGGCTGACAAAGCTGCTGGCGATATCACCAATACAGTGGAAACAGCTAATAGTCGTCATGACATGGCAGGTCAAAAAGGTCACTGTAAGAAGATGATTATTATAACCAAATTTTACCATCTAATCAACACTTGTGTATTTATTACATGGGTTTAAAGTAATGAAACAGACTTCGCCATTTACTGAATTTTATTGACTGTTTAGAACACTGTTTATTGTTTCGTTGCTGTGTCTCATTGGCTCGATTTCGGAAGTTTATCATCAGCTATGAGGAGACAATGTTTTTAGTTGACTTTCTTTTTCCTGTCATGGTTTCCGGGAACGAGCAAACGGCATACCACGAGGTAATAACGGTGCTGCTAAGTACAATATCAAGGGAGTAAAGTTTTTTTTTAAATTATCACAGTTAAAAAATTGTTGTAATGTATGAAAAGATCCAAAATGAAGACTTTAAACAGACTAGATTTACTATAAGCTAATTATTTTAGATTTTTTTGGGACACTTTCAGTGGAAACGGCTTATAGTCGTCATGACTGTGCAGGTCAAAAAGGTCACTATAAGAAGATGATTATTATAACCAAATTTTACCATCTACTCAACACTTGTATATTTATTACATGGATTTAGTCAGTAATAATGAAACAGACCACTTCGCCATTTACTGAATTTTATTGATTGTTTAAAACACTGTTTGTTGTTTCGATGCTGTGTCTCAGTGGCTCGATTTCGGAAGTTTATCATCAGCTTTGAGGAGACAATGTTTTTTGTTGACTTTCTTTTTCCTGTCATGGTTTCCGGTAACGAGCAAATAGTATACCACAAGGCAATAACAGTGCTGCTAAGTACAATATCATACATGTATCAAGGGAGTAAAGTTTTAAAAAAAATTATCACAGTTAAAAAATTGTTGTAATGTATGAAAAGATCCAAAATGAAGACTTTAAACAGACTAGATTTACTATAAGCTAATTATTTTAGATTTTTTTGGGACACTTTCAGTGGAAACGGCTTATAGTCGTCATGACTGTGCAGGTCAAAAAGGTCACTATAAGAAGATGATTATTATAACCAAATTTTACCATCTACTCAACACTTGTATATTTATTACATGGATTTAGTCAGTAATAATGAAACAGACCGCTTCGCCATTTACTGAATTTTATTGACTGTTTAAAACACTGTTTGTTGTTTTGTTGCTGTGTCTCATTGGCTCGATTTCGGAAGTTTATCATCAGCTTTGAGGAGACGACGTTTTTCGTTGAATTTCTTTTTCCTGTCATGGTTTCCGGGAACGAGCAAACAGCATACCACGAGGCAATAATGGTGCTGCTGAGTACAATGTCATACATGTATCAAGGGAGTAAAGTTTTTTTTTAAATTACCATAGTCAAAAAATTGTTGTAATGTATGAAAAGATCCAAAATGAAGACTTTAAACAGACTAGATTTACTATAAACTAATTATTTATTCCTTATTTTAGATTTTTTTTTGGGACACTTTTACCTTTATTGTACTGGCAATGTTACTGGTAAAGAGGCCAACAGGAACCATGGGGACAGAGAAAGGGGTATGACATGAAACAAAGGTCTCTTTCTAGACTCGAACCAGGGACATTGTGGATATTTGGCAGTAGTAGAGTATCCACTTGGCTATCAGGGCACTCCTAAGCAAATTACCTCAACAGCATTTGTGCAGGACTGAATCTGTCCCGACCTTTTTGATCCGTATAAGCAGTTTCCAACTGTAGCTGTCGCCCAGTTTCAGGCACCACACACACAGAAGGGTAAAATAAAGGTTTGGTTTGTCCTCTTGTGTGCTAAATGATAGGAAAGGTGAAAAATGAGGAAATATTACCAACTGGGTGGTTGATACAAATAACTTGAAGGCAACTTGAAAGAACAGAGAACCTCCTCCACTTAATCAGTTCTGACTTCACAAGACTTCACATCGATTTCTGCGACACTGTGAGCACACCCAGAAGATCTGGAATAAATCAGAAGTTACAGCTACGTGGGGGAAAAAGAAAAAGAAAAATCATCTGATGGCAGGAAATGTAGTTTGAGGTCATCTCCCAAAATCTAATCAGCTGTTCTTTGGCCCACGGCCGGTCTGTCAGCTTCAGTTCACACAAAAATCTGTTCGTGTTCATGTCAAGTTTTCGCTTGAGGACACAAACAAATGTAAAAATAGACTCTTTGTGATGGTGGAGAAATTATCCAGAACATTTTACATTAGCTCTGATGCAGAGAGAGGACTAAAAACAACTTTAGTAGCACCACTCTTTCTCCTCCTTTATTCCAAATGCCAAAGTCTTCACATGTGTTATCTGATCAACAGTCCAACATCTAGAAGATATTCAGTTTACTGTTGTTGTATAATTGTATGATGATTGATTTTCTTTAATTGCAACTCTAGTAAAATGTCATTTATTGTCATTTTTTATCTATAATTAATGACATTTCCATCAGTCTCAGCTCTGATTTGTGTTTAGCAGTGTGCAAATTTCGACATGTTATCTTTGTATTAAATCAAATTTAATCGAATTAAATCGGAAATGATGATTAGCGATTTGTGTTATCATCTAAATTAATCCAATAAACCTACTGATGGCTTATATCTGACAACAGTATAGTGGTGCTAAGTGCAGAAATGCACATGTATATTTTATATTTGTATAACGCGGCGATGTTCAACGTAGTTACAACTTCCTCGAGCATCACTTCCTGTTTGAAAAGTTCTCCCTCATCTTCTGCTACGCAGCCAAGATGGCGACCATTGAGAGCAAGAAATGTCCATAGTTCCACTTGCACTTATAGTACACTGCATGTTTCCATACTTCTCAATGTAAAGGCACTTATGCACTCAGAATATGATGAAATGTAAGTACAGAAGAAGAGATTTGGGACGCAGCAGTTAGCATGTTAGCATGTTAGCACAAAGTCTCACATTAGAGCCATTAGCCACTTAGCCTTGTTTAACTTGAGCTGTAGCCTTGTGTTTTATCATGCAGCTTGTTGTATTATATATCATTAAAGGAGAGTTTCACCTGTAAAAGTAAAGGTTTCAGTCAAAGATGGAGGTGTGCATCATTTTGGCTTTAATCATTGTACTGCTCGCTTAGGCCTCCCCACCTCACTATGTAGACCACTGGAGACTTTTCTGAGCATTCATTACACCCTCCTCTCTCCTCTTCTGTCTCTTGCCCTACATCCAAATGATCTCACTGGCTTTCAGCGCTCATTGTTAGCGAGGGGAAGTCGCTGGCTTGTGCTACAGGGGCTGTAATGGACGCTCGCTATTGTTGGCTTTGTTTAGCTGTTGACTGTTTAGGGAGCAGGTTTAGCTGTTGACTGTTTAGGGAGCAGGTTTTCTCTTCCCACTGGGAGTTTCCCTACTGATCTACATTTAGACGTCGCCTCCGAGGGGGCTTTCTAAGGTTCATTTAGGGGCTTCGCTCGTGGAAGCAGGTGTGTGCTTTCTGCTGACGAGCTTCATAATTTAGCGACTTCGAAACACTGTGTAGCCTTGAGGGGATTTGGCTGCAAATCAGGGTTTGCTTTTGTCTGGGTGTGTGTGTGTGTTTTGTTTCAGTCTGTTCCTGTGCCATGTGGCTGTGTTTATAAAGACTGTACGCCATCACATACAGAGATGGGAGGCGTTGTTGTGTGAGATAACAAGATGTGCAGGTCTGACTGTTGTTCATACTGAGGGAGTGAAACTGGAGGTTTGTCAGGTGTTGGACTCTCACTCTCATTCCTTTTAATTAGGGAGGATAATACCAGCTTATTTCAACCTGAGTCTATCTCTGTGTAGATTTCACCATCTATACCAGTTGTAATAATAATGCTGTTCTCACTGAAGACTCCTGACATCTGGGGACACTGTGACATCTCTAAAAGTAGATCTAATGAGAAAAAAACCAAGTCTGAACAGTAGAAAGATCACTGTCAGTTTACAGACCCTTTTCCTGTTTCCAGCTTTGACCTCCTGAACTCTCACTTTCACATCCATATAAAGTGGTTTGGATCATTTGCATTAACTGTGTGGTTGTCTGACTGCTTTAAGTGATGTCCCCAAATTTCAGATAATCAAATTTCACTTGTCTTTACATTTATAGAAAGCTTCCCAGAGTCCAAAGTAACTCTTAAAACGTCTTGTTTTATTCGTCCAACAGTCAAAAACCTGCAGACACTC